>NC_051162.1:35749775-36003184 GCF_013339745.2 Dermacentor silvarum
CGTACACGTCACGTGATTTAGGTGAGTGACGTCATGAACCTCGCCGAGGCGGCATACGAACCCGCGTACCCCAAGTCCCAAAGCCGAGCGTCGTAACCACTAGACTTTACAGCCACGCCTGCAGAACATGCATTCATGCGAACCATATGATTACGTTCGAGCGTCGTCGTCTTCTTCGACAGATGGCGCGTTCGTACGCTCGTAATCTGCAAGGTGAAGAGCTTTTGCGCCCTATGAGAGCGAGAGAGAGAGAGGGACGCATTCACAGAGCAGGTCTAGCCCTGAAACGTGGTGTAGGCATTTGAATGGTGGTGGTGGTGGTGGGGTTGGTGAAAACATTTATATTAGCAAAATACAAGAGTTGACCCCGATCGGGGGACATCTAAGTGGACTCCCTAGTCCGGGACTCTATTGGAGATGGCCGCCGCTCGGGCACGCGCCATCCGGGCGCGCTGGGCGCACAAGGTAGAGCAGCTGAACAGGGTCCCCTCGTAGGCCTCTCGTGTGGGAACGGGAAAAGGGGGGAGAGAGGAAAATAGAAAGAGGGGCAAGCTGCAACCATCTGGTAGGTGTCGCACAGGACCCTACAATGGTGACAGTGCCCACTTGTATTAGGCAGAAAATGGCGAGCCACGGCAGGACACAACAGGGTGTTGGTCTGTAAGTGGCGCAGGGTTCCCTCATGGGCCTTAGACAAACCCCGGACCGGGGCCGGAAAAAGCCGACGACCATCGCGGTAATAGGCCAAGATTTCTCGAAAAGATGTGAGGGACTGGGTTGCAGAATCAGGCGAGGAAGGAGAAGGGGTAACGGCCCGGGTAAGGAGCACGCGGGCGGCCGCATCGGCGGCCTCATGGCCAGGAAGACTCTCGTGACCCGGGGATCAGACAAGTAGGACGGGGTGAGGTACGAAACGCCAGGAGGCTGCCCGGAGTAATTGAGCCGCGAGGGACGAGACGGAACCGGCAAGGTATCGGGAGCAGGCATAGCGCGAGTCCGAGAGGATGACCCTTCCGTTGGGGTGGGAGGCAGCCAAGGCAATGGCCACTTCCTCCGCCTGAGTTGAAGTAGAGGCCCGAAAGGAGAGGCCATCAATCGTGTTTCCCTCGTGGATCACGGCAGCCGAAAAGTAGCCAAAGGGGGAAGGACCCGCGACATCCACATAGAAGACACCGGGGCGAGATCAGTGTTGGGATATAAGGGCGCGAACACGAGCGGCCGGACGACCAGGGTGGGAGACAGTATCCATATTACGAGGGAGAGGGGCAACCCAGACTTTCTGGCGCCAAGAGTCTGGAATCCGATCGGGGGGCGCCGGAGGCAGAATAGGTTGAAGAGCAAGGCGCGCAAGCAGACGGCGCCCAGGAGACGTCTGAGATAGGCGACCAAGTTGAATAACGAGGTGAGCCTCCCGAAGCTCCGAGCAAGAGTTGTGCACCCCCAAAGCCGCAAAACGACGCTTGGAAGTGGACACGAGGAGGTCCAGCGCACGCTTATGCACAGATCGGATGAGGGCATCCAGCGGGGCCTCGTGGTGGCGCCGCGTACATGATCCAACTGATGACGAAAGCTTGGGCCAAACGAAGGGCATCCCGCCCCCGCAGACCGTCACGTTTCGTAGAGACCCAACGGATCATGCGGATCACCTGCTCCCACACACGGCGGAGGCGGGTAAGGGTAGAGCCCGGGCTGAGAGAGGAAGAGATAAAAAGTCCCAGAACCCGGAGCTCGGAGATCACGGGGATGGGACCCGAGGGCAAGGAGAGCAGGGGCGGGGTTAAAGAGGAAAGAGAAAGAAGTGCTGATTTCTGCGGGGCGCACTCCAAGCCACAAGAGGTGGCGTAAGTGTCCACTATAGAAGCAGCCTGTTGAAGGCGCTGCTCGATTTGAGCGAGGTTGCCAGAATTAGTCCAGATTGTAATGTCATCGGCGTAAAGTGCGTGTTGGATACTCTCCACCTGGGCGAGAAGAGCAGGAAGGCGTAGCATGGCCAGATTAAAGAAGCCTGAAGGTGAGTCAGCGTGAAGGCAGCATCAAGCTCAGGGTTGGGACGGCCCGAGTACTTATATTCCGGCCCAACCAGGTCCAACGCGCGACAGAGGTACCGGTCGCGCAGCTTGTCCGCGAGCTGGGCCGAGGTGCCAGGGAACCCGTGCAGAGCGCGGCGCTGTTGTCTTTGTGTTTCCCCTTGTATGGAAGAGGGATACAGAACGCTCCGAAAGAGGCGCCACGTCCCACTGGAACTCATCTGAACGGCGGCCTTCCTGCAGGTTTCCACCCAGTTTGTATCAGAGAGGTGGGTAGCATAAGAAGCCGCTTCCTCTGTGAGGGCAGCAATACGGGCTTTGAGATTGCGTTTCAGCTTGTGGCGACGCCAGCGGCGCAAGAAGCAGCGGCGTGCGTCCCAAAGGTGGAGAAAGTGGGGGTCTATGGCGGGAGCAGCCTGAGTTGTCTGTATGACACGGGTGTGACAGAGAGGGAATGGGCGGCCCAGGCAGAGTAACTATCGGGGAAGGACAGCAGAAGGAAAGGCTGGGTTCGAAAAGCACGCCAGTCCATGATGCGGGCCGTGCCCCATGTTTTGCACACTCTCCGCGTGGAGAAGGCGATTCGCAGCAGACAGTGGTCGCTACCAAGAGACTCCTCGAGGTTCTCCAAAGTAGCGTCCCGGATATGTTTGGTGAGAGAAAGGTCGGGACACGTGTCACGAGTAACCGAGTTGCCCCCCCCCCCCCTCCGTGTAGGACAAGCCGGGTCCTTGAGCAACGTGAGACCAAACGTGGAGATAAGCTTCTTGAGCTTACGGCCCCGGGCCTTCTCATAGTGGTAGCCCCAGTGCCGACTGGGGGCGTTGAAGTCCCCAGCAATGACCAGGGTGTCAAGATCAGCGATGTTATGGGCGCGATAAAAGAGTTCCGAGAAGCTGACGCGCGGCAGATGAGGGGGGCAATATACATTAAGAACATGAATTGGGGGGTCACGACGCCGTGAGGGGGCACCGTAACCATGGAGTAATCGTGTTGGAGGGTGAGATGGAGGTCGACTTGTACCGCTGTAAAAGATTTGTGGACGAGGATACTGGTCGTTGGGCCCCCTGAGTAAGAACGGTAGCTAGAAAGAGAAGGATTGAGACCAGCCTCCTGGAGAGCCAGGACGGCCGGCAGAGAGCCCCGGGATTTAAGGAAGAGGAGCCGGTGAGAGCGCTTCTGCCTATTCCCGAAACCGCGACAGTTCCACTGGATGAGCTCGAATTGTGACGAAGGCGAAGGGCTCGAGGAGGGCACCGCCATAGTGAAAGAGACGAGTTAGGGGTCGTCCTCCATCGCCTGTGTCGGGACCAGAACCGGGTCCGGTTATGGAGGTGCAGGAGAGGGACGAACGAGTAGCGGGTTGAAGGGGGGGGGGGGCGTTAGCGGTCCCAGCGAGTTTGCGGCGGCGCGGGGTAGCGTTGGGAGACGCCGAGCGCGAGCGCGACTTTTTGAACCTGAATTGAGAGCAGGCCCATATCTGGACGGCCTTGAGAACCCCAGCCGTAATTTTGGGCACGATGGTCTCTCCGATGCGTTGGATGAGCAGATCGGGTAGGGCTCTGAGTGCATGCTTCGTGGTAAGGCTGGGTTGTTCGAGACCCGTGAGACGGTCTTGAATGGGAAGAGTAGTATGGATCGGGGGATGATCATCCAGGGGGACCTCAAATAGGGGGAGGGCTGAAGACAGATCCTGCGAGACCGCTGCGGCGACTGCCTGAGTTTGCGGGCGCTCCTGGGAGGGAGGGCCGAGGGGAGAAGAACTGGGGTTGGCAGGGGGGGGGGAACAACCCCTGTGGCAAGTGGAAGGGCCGACTTGGGTTAGGGGGAAGGAGTTGGGAACGAAGAGACTCGAGTTGCTTTGCCAGAGCTGCAACCTGGCGCTGAAGCTCGGAGTTATGCCGCTCGAGAGTGAGTTCCGGCGAGTTAGGGGCAGCCGAGGGAAGGAAGGGGAGAGGCTGAGAGGCAGCCCCTGCCCAGCTACTCACCTGAGGTGGTGCTGTGAGTGGCGGGAAGTGTCCGGAGTAGCCGGTAGCGGGGCTTTGGACCGGGAGCCGGACTTGGGTTGAGTCAAGGGCGCGCGGCCTTGACGTGGAGTACGAGGGGGTGGCGAGGCCGGCTGCGGGGAGACTGGCTGGGAGGGCTTGATGGGCTTATGGTACTTGCCTGGGCAGCCCCTAGCCCAGGTTTCGTGCGGCCCGGTGCACAGGATGCAGCGGGGTTGGCAGTCATGTTGAGCAAGGCCCTCAGGCGTGGTAGGCACCTGGGAGCTGCAGCGGGAGCAGAAGCCCGCTTTGGGGCTGGGGCAAGCCGTGGTCCTGTGGTGGCCAATGGTGCCGTAGCAAGAACATGCAGGAACCATCTTTTTATAGAGGCGGACGTAGGCCACCTGGCAGAAGTAGAAGATGAAACGGGGGGCCTTCGGGCCCTCGAAGGTCACAACCGCCACGTTGGAGTCCCCGAGTTGGCGAGCCGCGAGGATAGTGCATTTCGGCCACTCAAGATTCGGCTTGTGCTCGAGGACGATGCGGCCAGGTTGATGTTGAAGGCGCCGCGGCAGATGTGCCCAGACGACTTGGCGTGGCCCCGAAACGGGAACTGCTGGTCCCCTACGGGTAGCACAATGTCACCAAGGAGTCGTTGAGCAATAGGGATCAAGGTGACGCTGCATACCAGCACATTTTCGTCCCAGACTGGCCACACGTGAAGGTCGGCAACCGAGCAGTTACCCCGAAAGGCACGCACCGCGTCACCAGCGCGTTCCGATGGGAGCACCGTCTTCAGATCAAATGAGACACGCAGTTTTAGCACAAGGATGAGGTCGTCACGCCCTATGCAGGGTGTGTATCGCGGCCGCCAAGAATTCTTACGTGGGGCCTGAGAAGGCGGCGAGTTCCGAGCACCCCCTGGAAGAAGGTGCGTCGACATTCCCGCAGCGGCCGGCTGTGAGGCAGCCGGCATCCCCTTGAGCTTGGGCGTCTTGGGAGGGGACTTGGGCTGCTTGCGTTGCCAAAGTTGGATCATATCTTCAAGATCCTCATGTTCGGTAGGGACATCCTGGTCCGCCGGGGTGACATCCATGGTAACCACTCGATGTGAGGCGGGATCATAGCCCATAACCGGTGTTGAAGCCGCCATCGCCGGTGAGGAAGCCCGGGGAGGCCCGTCGCCGCGACGGAGCTATTAGGCTTAGCGCCCCTGAACGCTGGGAGAATCTTCAAAGGGCCCGGAAGTGGCGAAAAATGGTCCCACCTCGACGAAAGGGGGTAAAAATTAAGCCCTGGGCTTGCAGAAGACGGTAGTACCAAGCTTACGGGGATCTGTGGTGATGTGCCGCAGTAGCCAAGGGGCATATGCGGAGCTGAGGAGAAGTGCGTCCGTCGCCGCCGAACGCCTCACCACCCTGTTCAACACGGTGTCGGTTGTTGCAAGCTGCACTAGGCAACGCGCGGTGACGGCCGTAAGTCCGAGACGCGCGAAAAAAAATTTTCATATTCATGAGTAATAAGAGGAAAAGTTCGTGCGCACTTCCGGAAAATAATGGGCTACGATCGCCGAGCTTCGCTGTTTCAAGCGTTGCGCGGCCGAGTACAAGGTTAAGCGTTTTTTTTTCTCTCTGTTCGTCTTGCACGGGATATAGAAGGCGTTCTTCTTCTTTCTGAGGTTTTACGTGCCAAAATCAGTTCTGAGTATGAGGCACGCCGTAATAAAGGGCTCTGGATTAATTTTTACCACGTGGGGTTTAAGATTGTGCACTACAATGCAAGCACACGGGAATTTTTGTATTTCGCTTCGATCGAAATGCGGCCGCTGCGTCCAGGATTCGTTCCCGCGACTTTGTGCTCATCAGCGCAACGCCTTAGTTGACTGAGCCACCGCGGCGGGTACGATATAAAAGCCGTTCCAGTTCAATGTTCATAAGAATAGTGGCAGTAGAATAATACAGTGGAATGGCTCAGACAATAATTTGAATTGCTTTATTTTTATATTTATGGTAGCATTTACATAATACAAAATCATGCAGGGTTTTATCTCTATTTTCGTGATTTTAACTTAGCGAGTATAAAATTGTGAACTCTATTGGATATGTTACTTTGACCTACCCGGTTCTAGGCCAGTCCCCCAGAGTGAGTACGTGCCAGTATATCTCAAGGATCTACATCTATACATCTACTACAAGCTCCATGCAGTTACTTACATATTCGCTCAGTTTTTCAGTGCGCGTTAAGGCGGCGCCCAAGATAATGGACTCGTCAGAATAATACCACTCAAGAGGCAAGGAAATCACAATTTAAGTGGGTGCTAATCGTCGTTGCATCCATATACCAGCGTCAGCTACAAGGCAAGCACGTCTGACGGTCACTTCGGTTAAGACGGTACACCAAAAACCAGTTGCACAATTTATCGAGCCGAGGCATGCTCTAATAGACGGTGAAATGAACCACCCTTGGAGAAAGATTTTGCATCATCATGTAAGGCATACTTGACTTGCATTTAAACCAAATGGAGCAACAGATTCGGCTCATGGCTATACCACGCACGCTATGCAACGGGGGAATGACCGGAGATGTCATAATGACTCCGGGGTTCTCGATTACTGTTTATGAATGCACGTGCATCGGTAATGAATAGGACAGTGATGAACATATTATCCAGAATCTTCGGCCATTCATTAGTGTAATGAGGAAAATTGCTATGACCAGAATTATAACGTAGCTAAATGGCACGTGGACTGCTTGGGAGAAGAAAAGCTAAATAAATCCAATAGAAAAGTGGGACAAGGCAATTTTATTTAGATATAAGTGTGGAAGCATTCACAATTATTATTTTCAGTAAGAAACCGCACTTTATCTCGCTGATGAAGGCCTTCCCGGCGGTTGAGTTGTAACACTCACCATCCGTGGAATGCCGAAGACTTTCAGACACCGATTCTAGCCCCAGTGTCTGAAAACACTAGAATACATTTTTCAAACATTGAATGATGCTTTATTGTCTACGCTCCGTATGCACACTGACGTAGCAGCAGATTGACAAAAGCTGCATATAGTCCGTAAAAATGGGACAAGAGTACATTCATGTCAGAGTATAAAATAACAGTGACGAACGTATACACACTACTTCTAGTGGATGACACTGGCACCAGTGCCAGTTTCACTAAGTACAAGATACGCAATGCGAAGCACGGAAGAAAAATACATAAGAGAAGCTGTTGTGTATCTGCTAGAGCCCAATTTCTGCATGAAGACAAAAATCAAAGGAAAAGGAGCCCATGTTTTAGTCGGAACAGGAGCATCAGTGAGCCTCCTCAATGATGCTATTGACAACACACTTCAGCAAGCCCTAGACACGGTCGAATCATACACAAAACATGCCGGCATGAAATGCGCACCGAGCAAATCAGAATACATACATATTCGACCACCCAGAACTCAAGCCAAGAGAGCTCCGCCGTTACAACTACTTCTAGACGGAGAACCCATCCGAAAAGTCCAGCAGCTACGAGTGCTCGGAATGCATATATAAGAAACGGGCAGTGCCGGCATCGCCTTGTCCAAACTCAAGCGCATGGTTCGCAGTGTTACTAGCCTCATTACCAGAATAGCACGTAGCAGAGAGGGAATGACGGAGACAGACACCATGAAATTAGTACAGGCCTTCGTCATAAGCAGAATCACTTACGCTCTTCCTTTCCAAGCGGCCCGACAAACTGACATCGACAAAGCAAATCGACTGCTCCGGATTGCCTGCAAGGCGGCACTCGGCCTGCCCGAAGACACGAACACTGACCGTCTCAGCGAGCTGGGCATGATGAACACATACGAAGAACTCGCCGCGGCCACACTTATGGCCCAGCGCGAAAGACTAAACGCAACACCCCAGGGGCGCTCCGTGCTAACACGAGTACGATACCCTCTAACGCCACAGTTCTGCGGAGACGAGACCATACTTATGCCACCTGATCTACGAACAAGAATCCATGTGAACCCCATCCCACGTTACATGAACCCTCACTTCCACGTGAAACGGCGACAAGCCCGAGCATCCATCCTGCGCAAAAGGCAGGAGGATGCAGACACATACTTTACTGACGCGGGCTTATACCCCAGAGGTGAGACAGCGACTCCTACTTATGTGGCTGTCGCGACAAACCGGGGGACACCGATCGTAGCAGCATCCGTACGCACGACTTCAAGTGCCACGGCGGAATCCGCGGCCATAGCCCTAGCCATCCGAGACGCTGAGGCCAAGAGCCAGTCGGCTTATATACTCACAGGCTCGCAAGACGCCTGCCGGCTCTTCCTTCGGGGAGTTCTACCGGCCGGGGTCCTTCGCATACTAGGACCAAGCCCTTAAATGGACCACGGTATAACCCGGTGTCCCGCGCACACTGGAGTGGAAGGCAATGATCGGGCGGATCGTCTGGCTCGAGGTATAACAGGCCGAGTCGCGATACATACCGCTCGAACGGACGCCTCTCCGACACCCGGAAGCACACCGAGAGACATACTTGAGGCACAACGACTAGGAAGACGAACCAAAGCCCCACCTCACCCCAAGCTAAACAGGCGACAGGCGAGGGACTGCCGCCGAATACAGACAAACACCTACCCACATTTACATAGACTGCACAAAATATTTCCTAACAAACACAGCAACAGATGTCCATGGTGTGACTCCACCCCGACACTAGAACACATCACTTACCAATGCACGCAGCGTCCGGCAGACGCCATCTCGCTGCTACTTGACGATACACTTAGCAATTGGTCGTGGGGGGCGCGACTCTCCGAACTGGACTTGGGAAGCCTATTGGCAACCTTCGACTAGGCCCGGCGCGCCGAAATAGCCAGTGGGGCCCTGGAAGAGGGGCTCCACCCACAGTGACCAAGCACGGTCTTAATTTACATAAAGTTGTTTCTCTCTCTCTTGACATGTGTACGTTTATCCTTCACCGGTGACCGCTTTTCACCGACTAACAAATGTTAAACGTTATCGCTAGGCACAGGACGCGCCTTCATGTTTCGCGCCCCTGTCGCCAAGCACCGCATCATAACCGACGAATTTGTCAGCCCACTCCATCAGAGCCCGTACCGAGTTTCGGCGCGCAAACGCGAAGCCATAAGGCAACAAGTCGACGAAATGCTACGCGACGGCATCATACAGCCATCCAAGAGTCCGCAGGGTGTCCCCTGTGGTGTTAGTGAAGAAGAAGGATGGAACCCTATGTTTCTGTGTCGATTATCGTCGCCTCAACAATATCACGAAGGACGTATACCCTCTGCCACGGATTGACGACGCCTTGGATCGGCTCTACAACGCAATGCATTTTTCGTCGATGGACCTGAAAACCGGCTACTATGAAATCGAAGTCGACGAGGGGGACCGGGAGAAGACTGCCTTTATAACACCAGACGGACTGTTCGAGTTCAAGGTCATGCCGTTTGGTCTTTGCTCGGCACCTGCGACATTGCAACGCGTCATGGATACAGTACTGGACTGCTTGAAGTGGCAGACTTGCCTCGTCTATTTGGACGACGTTGTTGTGTTTGCCTCAAGCTTCGAGGAACAGCTCCAGCGCCTTGAAACAGTTCTTCAAGCTATCAAGACCTCCGGGCTCACGTTGAAGCCAGAAAAGTGCGGCTTCACATACGAGGAGCTCTTATTTTTGGACCACGTCATCAGCAAGTCTGGAGTGTGCCTTGACCCACAGAAAACGGCGGCTATCACTGACTTTCCTCCGCCCTTCGTAAAGGCACTTCGTAAAGGACTTTTCACGGATCGCCGAGCCACTGACGTACCTCAGAAAGGCCGACGTCGAGTTTAAGTGGGAGACTCCGCAAGTCGAAGCATTTGAAGAACTAAAGCGACGCCTGCAATTGCCTCCAATACTTGCGCATTTCGACGAAAACGCCGATACCGAAGTCGACGCCGACGCAAGCAGCGTAGGACTCGGCGCCGTGCTTGTGCAGAGGACTGGCGGACTAGAAAAAGTTGTAAGTTACGCTAGCCGGTCGATATCGAAGGCGGAAGCAAATTATTCCACCTCTATGGCAGGCCCTGCAAAGCTGTGAGCCACCACCACACCTTGTGTTGGCTAGCTAACTTGAAGGATCCTTCAGGGCACCTCGCACGATGGAGTCTGAGACTTCAAGCTTTCGACATCACCGTCGTTTACAAGTCCGGGCGAAAGCACTCTGACGCCGACTGCTTGTCTCGCGTCCCCGTCGAATCGCTGCCACAGGACGACCAGGATGACGACACTTTCTAGGGACCCATCAGTGCCGACGAATTCACCGAACAACAGCGAGCCGACCCGGAATTAAATAGCCTTGTAGACTATCTGGAAGGCAAGACCGTCATTGTGCCGAAGGTGTTCAGGCGAAGATTGGCGTCGTTTTCCTTGCAAAACGACATTCTCCTAAAGAAGAACTTCAGGCCTCTCAGAGCAAACTACCTCCTCGTGGTACTCTCAGCAGTGAGTCAAGAGGTTCTGCAAGCTCTCCATAACGACCCAACGGCTGGAGACCTCGGTTTTTCCCACACGCTCGCGAGGATACAAGAAAAATACTACTGGCCTCGCCTCTCTGCCGACGTCGTCCATTTTGCAAGGACATGTCGAGAGTGTCAACGACGCAAAACACCGCCAAGGTGAGCCGGAATAAATGGATCGTCGTAGCTACGGACTACCTCACCCGCTACGCCGAAAAAAAAGCCTTGCCCAAAGTCAGTGCCGCCGAGGTTGCCCGATTCTTCGTTGAGAACGTCCTCCTGCGGCACGGTGCCCCAGAAGTCCTCATCACCGACAGAGGTACGGCCTTTACGGCAGAACTAACTCAAGCCATCCTGCGATACAGGCGGACAAGCCATCGCCGGACCTCCACCTACCACCCGCAGACGAATGGCCTCACGGAGCGGCTTAGCAAGACTCTCGCCGACGTGCTGGCAATGTACGTCGACGTCGAACATAAGACGTGGGATGCCGTCCTTCCATATGTGACCTTCGCATACAACACGGCCGTGCAAGAAACGACGCACATGGCACCGTTCAACCTGGTCTCCGGAAGTAACCCGGCAATGACGCTTGACGCCATGCTACCGGACGTCACCGACGAAGAAAATCTCGACGTTGCCTCCTATTTGCAGCGTGCCGAAGAAGGTCAACAGCTAGCCCGCCTGCGCATCAAGAACCAGTAGAGGACTGACAGCCGACACTACAATCTTTGACGACGCTACGTCAAGTACCAGCCCGGCGACCGTGTTTGGGTCTGGACTCCGATACGCCGACGAGGACTTAGCGAGAAACTGCTACGTCGCCATTTCCGAGCGAGAAACTGTTACGTCGCCATTTCCGGCCCTATAAGATCATCCGACGTATTGGCGCACTGGACTATGAGGTCTTGCCAGACGGCATTTCGCAATCACAGCGGCGCCGCGCACGACCTGAAGTCATCCATGTGGTGCGTCATAAGCCTTTCTACGCCCGCTGACGAACTTAGGTACTTTGTTAATTTGTGATTGTTGTTTTGTTTTGTTTTTGTCTCCAAAACGCGTGGTCTTGTTTTTGCTTTCGTGGTTGTAGCATCGGCACGATGTTTTTTTTTTTAAAGGTAGGGTTTTACACGTGTACATGTTTATCTTTCACCGGTGACCGCTTTTCACCGACTAACAAATGTTAAACGTTATCGCTAGGCACAGGACGCGTCTGCAGGCTTCCGAAGTGTCTCGAACATTATCGATGCTTCTATCCGTTGTCTGTTGTCACCGACGCTTAGGTTATCTGATAGTATGACCGACGCGAATGGTCTAGAACTTTCTGGAGGATACGCGGGCACCAGGGAATAATCTGGAACCTTCGATGACTCATGTATAAAAGCCGACGCGTTTCGCCGCTGATCAGATTTTTCGACGATCGCCGACTGTATTCGCCGCTATCGTTGTGCTTCGAGTGTAACTTGCTTTTGTGGGCACAGGTTCACCCAATAAATAATCAGTTTCATCATTCACAGTTTTAGGACTGTATGCTTCATCGTCACTACTACGTGACACTGTGATATACCAAGACCAAGTTTGTCAAGATAAAGCTGCTGAAGTGCAGGGCTATGATAGAGCGCGAAGTGCCCTCTGGAATTGGGAAATAGTATTTGTGGAATTCCAGGACTACGCGACCAAAGTTACAGCGGAGGTAGTTAGTGTAATAATGTTTTTTCCTGAATTTTTAAGCCTGACATGAAGCGTATGAAGCTGAACTTTTCATGGAAAGACGAGTTGGCCCTAGACTATGGACCTAATGAAAGGTACATTGCGACTACTAGGCAACAGAGAATGGTGAAAAGTGCAGGTGCCAATGCTGTCGCGTATTCAGACCTCATTTCCGTTGGCACCTATCCTCAGGTTACATCCTTTATTGGCTTATTTTCCAGCTACTAGACAAAACTGTTTAACGCAAAAAACTGTATCCGCTCTTCCACGAAAAGAAAGCGTGGCTAAAGAAGGAACTTCACCAAGTTTTCTATGGTGAGATAACCATGCCTTCGACATCCATTTTCCCTTCACTTATAACCATCGTGCCCAAACACTGTTCTCATTTAGGCTGAGCACCGACGACCAACTTTTGAACCGATAAAAAAAACTGTTTCCCCTTTCCTATGCCACGCTTTGACAATATAATTAATAAAACGGGGAGCTCTCTGGTTTTCAGGAGCACACCTCTGTAAAGGGCACTGGCAGACTGCACTGCAAGGTCAGTACGAGGAGTTCATAGTTTTTAAAGACTGTAGTCTTTCTTGGGGTGGCCACGACTACGAGGCTACTAGTAAGCGCCGACTACTAGGCCATGACTGTAGTTGGCGCTTTCGCACTTTGAACGGCAATTGATCCATGTACGAATGCCTCGCTGATTGGAACAGGTGCCGTCCACTATCACCTCGACGATGCAGAGCCACCAGGAAATCAGCTGAAAGTCATCGGCTAATATTCACACTTTCATTAAAGCATAGAAAATTGGGTGAGAACAGAGTAGGAAGCCCTGGCACTGATTATGCCGGGAAGATGCGGTCAGATATTCGGATACTTTTTATTTACAGTAACCCACCCCTGTAACGGCCCTCAGGTCATTACAGGGGTGGGTTACAGTAAAATTATTAATACAAATGACTTGTGCAGCATTATATGAAGTACGCAATTCAACTGCCATTTACAAGTACGGTAATTGAATGGTACATGAGTGCCATTAGTACGTAAATTTTTCACAATTAAACAGCAATTCAAATAATACAATAACGCAATCAGTACATCAATTTTTAGTTAACACAACATGCTCATGGTAAAATAATATCAGTGTTGTAAACCAGACTGCGAAAAGAATTCCTTGAGCCCTTTCTCAAAATTTGGTAGAGAGCTACATTGGAGCAGTGATAATCACAATGAGTTCTATTGTCGAGTTGTTTTTTCAAAAAATTATTTTGCATATACATTGATACGCTGTTGAGGTGCTTCATACGTATGTTCATGTATTCATCTAAGCATTCTGCCTCGGTGCTGATTTAAGTATTGTGTTATATCTATATATAGTTTATTTTTTACAACAAGTACAAGAATTTTAGCCTAGCCAGTTGTCGACGTTATGCTAACGTCGACTTGCATTGAAGGCCGGTTCTTTAGCTTGTTCACCAACATTCCGCTCCTTACGCAATTATTGAACCTCTCACAACGGAATGAAAGTGTCGGTAGAAAGATAAGTGAACTGCAGCAACTTAGACTTGACATGCAACTTACAATGCCGACAACTCAAACTAGGTAAAAAACGACCTTTCTTGTGCAACCAAGAGATAATAAGATGCGTATAAGTGTGCATTGTAAAGAAAAATATTTTTGTACATGGGAAGACAGGCATCTTGCGGACTCGCTGAAGTACGCCATGCCCTGGCAGACTAGAGAATGTACGTCGGTAAGATGGAGGCGGTAAATTTAATTATATAAAATATACTGTCTACCACCACCCCTACGCTCCTTTCGTGTCAAGACCAACAAGCTCATTGATATGATCATCACCTGTGGATAATGATTCCCATACTAGGGCACATATATAATGGGGCATCGACCGTGAAACGTGTTCAGTTTGATGATTTGGGGAACATTTCCATACCTCGGCACATACCCTCAACGAGAGATTTGCCAAGAAGCGGGCGGTACATATCCTGCCAACACCAGCTAGCACTTTGAGATGATCCCCATGTGTTGATGATGTGTTATGATTCTCATACTACGGCACATAGCGACCACGGGGGATTGCCCAAGATGTGGCCAGTAAATATAAAATAAATTAGAAGAAACAAAAAACACAAGGCTGTGTAAGATTACTAAGGGCGCGTAGCTCGGGTACACGAAAGCCGATGTGCAAGCGAGTTTTCTTTGCATAAGGTTGCAGTTGGTTCACTTTATTGTCAAATTTGCGAGAAAAATATTTGTTTTGTTTTGACTAAAGACATAGGTCGTCCGAGGTTACGGGATGAATAGATATGCCGATTTCGGCGCAAGTGAAAGGTGGTCTCATCTGGGACGGCCTTGCTGGAATGTGCCATTTACCGTAGCGATGTAGCAATGGCTACATTTTGGAGTGCCTTCGTCGCACGCGGTGCGTGTTCCTGCGGTATATGGAACCAAACTGACAAGCAATCCTCGTGAACGTGCTAATAAACATAGCAGAGTTGTAGTATTGTTGACTGTTCCATTTAGACGCAATATTTATTTGCGAAATTCGTTTTTACAGAACCATTTCGGTCATCGCCGCATAACGTATTTTATTTCATATACATGACAACTTATTAAAGCTGTGTCTGTATTTTTGTAGAAGAAAGATCACGGTGAATGATATTCGCACTGTTTTTGGGCCTGAGGGTAACTTTTTTCGTGTCTTCCTAATAGGCATAATATGCATGCTATTATAAACGACTGCAAGATTGCCAAAACTACTAGGATTGGCCTGCGAGAATTCTTATCAGCGCTGGTGGTCAAATAATGGCTAAGACATGCATTATCGAACGTACTTGGTGGAACTGTCTCGGTAAAGTGCCCAAGGGTGGTTTCAGCTTATAAAATATTAAAAATAGCAATACCACGTTTATCTTTATGGCAGCTTACGTTGTTTTATTGGGCGTTAGTAAAGTTCAGAGGTTGTTCTTGTACCACTCCTCCACTTGGGCGTCCGAGACGCACCACCAGAGACGGTGTACGCAAGTGAGGAGTTCTGCCGCTACGAATAGTGGCGACGAATTCAATCTCGGGTTCTTCCGAGATTGAATTAGACACCGATGACGAGAAAAAAAAACACTTTCTATTTACAATTATTTACATGAATTTACAAGTGCAAGTACACATAAAAGACGGAACTGGTACGCATAGGGCAACCCTATATCGGCAGAGCCGATGGTGCATACCACCGTACTTTGTCCAGAACGCTTGGACGGGGCAACGGGGCCAAGTTTTCTACCCTTCGGTGCCCCGCCCCAAGCATTTACCACCCAATCGCCACCGAGTGGCTATGAGTGGTCCGCCGACGCACCAATCACGAATCCTGTGCTAGGATCGTCTTGTTCGCTGGTGCTTCCAGTATTGCGCTTCTTCCAAGTGCCCTTTTCTCCACCCCCTTTGACGGTGTCTTTCTCCCTCTCCCTCAAAACAACATTCAAATAAAAACACAGTCCAAGAAAGGGGTGGGGGGGGGGGGTGACAGATGCATAGCATGCCTGCTCCCGTGCAAAGCCACAGTGCCCAGCACAATGGGTTCAATAAAATCCTAATAAACAGGCAGCACCTGCCAGCCAAAGTGATTGACCTTTTGTGTGACCCCGTTCCCCGCTCGCACTTATTAGAAAAACTGATAGCGTAGTAGCTGCGGGTCATACGTCCATGAAAGCTGTCAAACAACACTTTGGGCTCACGTACCCCTATTCAGTAAATGCTTGCTCGGAGAAGCTTTTCACGATGGTCAATTGGCAACGGTCCCCGGAACGGGTTGTCAAAGGCGGTTACCATGCAAAATGTGCGCGTGGTGAATAATGAGTACCGCGTTCACGCTTTCTCTGCCCATTACACGCCCGGCACGCGCACATCAGGAGCCAGCGACAGTCACGGACATCTAAGCTTTTGCTGTCAGGGCGACTGCACGCGATGTACATGACGAAGCACCGATATTCCCTCTTCTTTAGGTCGCTTTGTGTACTCATGGGAGCTAATGGCGTCGTCACGCACCCTCTACGTTTGCTCAGTGCCAGCCGGCTCTACTTGCCTCACCACGTGCCATAATTGGCATGTCATGAGCTGCGCCTCTGCCTAATCTCGGCCCCGTCGCCGCGACGAGCGCCCACCGCTGGCACTTAATCCTCCCATTGTATTTCGCTTGTCAAGCAATGATCATTAACAAAATGCGCTAGCTGTCTCTTCCCTTTCTTCGCAGCTGTTTCACTTGGCGAGACCAGGTTGAACAAAACACCTATCTTAAGCCCTCCGAGAAGCAATTAAAGAACTAGCCAGCGCTTCTAGCAGCAGGCTCACACCCCCCCCAAGACAAGGCAACAACTTGTCTACAGTGTTGCCGAAGCCGAAACCAGAAAAAGCCGGCTGCATGTAACACAGCAATTATGCAGCAGAAAAAAAAAGAAAACAACAAGAGTGCCATAAACATTCTGGTATTACGACTAGCTTCTTCCTACCGAACTAACCATGTGACAGGTGCTACACCTGGGGTGTAAAGAAAAAAAACTACCTGTTGCAATAGTTAGCTTAAAAAATAACAGCTGAATTCTAACGCTGACGGAACACTTCATACGCGCGACATGTCATGCAGTACATGAAAATCCCCCCCAAAAAAAGAAAGCGCAGCCCCGGCAAAATTATCAATAACAAGAACGCGGCTAGAAAGCACATGCTACAAAGAACCAACTTTAAAAAATAACACATGACCGAAACAAATGATAAACATTTCACTGGTGCTACAGAGCTCTTCCTCTGACAACAGCAGTGACCTTCCTACCAGGCTGTAGTGTTGGGGCAAGAAAAGAAATGTAGATCATGTAGCTTACAAGATGACACTCAATAAAATTAACGCACTAAAAGTACAATGTCCGCACAGAAAATATGAACGGATGAGTTCATTGTCCGTCGTCAGCAAGTTATTCGCGTCATATCACATCACACTGCACTCGTTCCCTCTCCACCACTGTCTGTCACTGCGGGTCCCCTGTCTTCTATAACCTCCCTCCAGCAGTGGTTTGTCAGGCGCGAAAGAGCGTCTGCATTAGCATGTGCGATCCCTTTTCTGTGTCGCACCACTACATCATACCGCTGCAGCGCTAATGCCCAACGTGTCAGTTTCGCGCCCTGTGGCGCGGACTGGGTGAGGTACGCAAGTGGGTTATGGTCCGATACTACGAATATTTTCGCGCCAAATACCCATGTATCAAATTTTGTGAGGCCCCAAATTACGCCAAATGCTTCGCGCTCAATCGTAGACCACCTCATCTGAGTGGGCGAGATGCGGTGGCTGGCAAAAGCGATGGGGCACTCTGTGCCCTCGTCAGTCATCTGTGCTAGACAGGCGCCTACAGCAATCGCGGAGGCATCGGTGAATAGCCGAAATGGTTTGCTTGAGTCCGGAGTTGCTAGTTCGACGGCATTGCACAGGGCACTTTTGAGACCTTCGAACGCCTCGTTGGCCTCAGGAGTCCACGGAATGCGATTGGGAATGTGCTTGGCAGTCAGCTGCGTTAGTGGCTTTGCTATAGCCGCGAAGTTTGAAATGTACCCCCTGTAATATCCACAGAGGCCAAGGACGCTCCTTAGGTTATTTTTAGTACGCGGCACCTGCAGTCCCTCGATTGCCGCGAGCTTAGTAGGGTCCGGACCATGCTTGCCCGAGCCTACCACATGCCTGAGATAGCGGATAGATCCACGGGCCACTTGGCATTTTTCAAGGTTGGCTACCAATCCTACTGATGTCATAGCTGAGAAAACAGCGTGAATGTGTTGGATATGCTCCTGTATTGATCATCTGAAGACAGCGATGTCGTCTAAACATGCGCAGGCATACTCCTCGTGCGGGGCTAACAGCTGGTTCATGCTCCTCTGGAAGCTAGCTGCGGCGTTTCTCAGGCCGAATGGCATCACTCTCCAAGCGAACTGACCTAAGTGTGACACGAATGCCGCCGCCCGTTGCGAGTCTTCCGCTAAGGGCACCTGCTAATAACCGCAACGGAGATCAATGAGGGTTATATGACTAGCTTGCCCGACATCCATAATTAAGTCCTGTGGAAATCCCACAGGGAAAGCGTCTGGCTCGGACATCGCGTTTAAACTCCTGTAATCGACGCACAGTCTCACGGTGCCGTCTTTCTTGGGGACGCAAACCAACGGATGAGCAAAGGGGCTTTCGCACCTATGGATCAATCCTAACTCCAACAGTTCCGATATTTCTTTGGAGACCTCACCCTTCAAGGCCACAGGAATGCGATACGGGTGTCGACGTTTCGGCGTAGTCCCTTCGACCAGTTTTATGCGGTGCTCACTCACTCGCGCTATCCCAGTTTCGCCGGTAAACAAGGCGGCATGCACCTGAAACACCTCGTTCACTAACGCTCCCTCCGATGGTTCCAAGTGGTATATACGGTCCGCAGGTAGAATAGCTGCACCGCAGAGAACTCTGCCTGGACGCGGCGTGTACTATACCTCGCCAAACTCGCGGTCGTCATGGAATATTACGCCTATGCTGGCTACGTGACATGTGTAAATCCTCAAGCGGTTCGCGTGCACGAGCATGCGCTTTCCCTCCGGGGAATTGACGTAATAAGAATGCTGCCTGTATTTCTTCGTGACCGTGCATGGTCCTATCCACTTTGGATATATCTTACCGAGGCGGTTGTTATCGAACACAAGCACCTGGTCCCCTTGCTGAAACGCCTTTGTTTTTGCGCGCACATTATACTGACTGGCGTATGCCCTCTGCTGGTTGGCTGTAGTGTGGTCGGCCGCCTCAGCGGCTATCTCTAACTGCTTCTTCAGTTTCTTCATGTACTGCGACGGTCTATCTGCGACCGAGACAGGCATCTCCTGCACTCCTGACCACGTTCGTTTTAATATGGCGAGCGGGCCGACTGGTTCTCTTCCATACATCACACGGAATGTCGACACACACGTCGTATCGTGCGGGACCTCTCTGTAGGTCCACAACAGGAAAGGCACAAACTTATCCCACTGCCTCCCCTGTTCGCTTATCACGTGGAACAACATGTTTTTGAACAGCCTGTTCCACCGCTCCACCGCCCAGTTGCTCTCCGGGTGATCAGGTGTGGAAAAGCGAGGCGAACAGCCGAGGCGAGTCAGAAATTCATTGGTGACTGCGGCAGTAAAATTTGTTCTGCAATCGGAACAAATTACCTCTGGTATCCCGGTCCTACTAAACACTTCTAGCAGCGCGTCACTGGTAGCCTTAGCTGTTAATGACGTGAGACACACGACCTCAGGCCGGCGGGTGCAAATATCCATGATGCACAAAGCGTAGCGGTGGCCGCGACTGGTTGGGGGATCGATCAGCCCTATTACGTCTATGTTGACCTTCTGAAAAGGGTGCTGCGGCATTGCTAGAGGCGTGATGGGCACTCGGTCTGACTGTCTCTTGTCTGCCCTGATTTGACACGTGTGGCAAGTGTTGCAGTATAGGTGGACGTCCTTTTCAACGCCTGGCCAAAAAAAGCTAAGTTTAATTCTCGCACTCGTTTTGCGACAACCTAGGTGACCGCCCCAGCATGACTCGTGCGCGAGACTGAGTACCTCAGCCCACCGTGTCGTTGGTAACACTAGCTGTTTTACCAGCTGTCCCAGTACGTTGTCGCGGTGGTAAAGGAGCCCATCGATCACGATGATGCCACCCCTTCCTTCTTCCGCGTTTCTCCAGGCCCTGCTGAGGGTCGCGTCACTCTTTTGTTCCTCACGTAACGTCTCGACATCACCCGTCACTGTATCGAGCTACTAGGAGATTCAGCCGTTTCCTCGTTCGGGTGTGACGTATTGGAACCTCTCTCACCGGTGACCGGCTGTTCGGGAATCGCCCGTTCCTCCTCCAGTTCTACTGCTGTAATCAGCTCTTCGTTGCTGCTAGGCGGGGGTTTATTTGTGGGTGGCTCGCAAGACTCATCCCGACCCTGCTGAAGTGTGCTCCAATCCTCTGCTGAGAGCAGGCAATCCGCGCTCACGCTCAGCCTATCGGTGAGTGCGCACAATACTGGTGTCGCCTCCTCCACTTCGGCAAACACCGGCTGACCTTGTTTTAGTGTCAGCGGTAGTTCTACTAGTTTCGCCTTGACTCGTTCGCCGAAAGCTGCGCGGAGGTTTACGCTGCCATGCGACCGGGCTAATTCCTCTGGAACAGCGCTTTTGCGAACTACCGTTATCTCTGCCCCCGTATCCACTATCGCCTTCATAGCCTGCCCTTACAATTGACAGCTACGCACAACAAACAGTCGCTCGCGGACGTGCTATTTAGCGAGACACGGGCGGCGAGCCTCTCTGGCTCCTCCTGCTGGGCAGCCGTCAGTGCCAGCCTTTCGCGAATACGCGGACAATTTGGCCTAATATGCCCGGACGACCCGCATTCAAAACAGACCGTTGGCCTCTGCTGTTTTGAAGTTGGGTACGGAGACTTAGGTTTCGTCGTGTGTCCACGGTGCGATCCTAACCCACTGCTGTTACGGCTCTCAGTTGCCTTATCCGGGCCCTTCCCGCTGGCGTCACGTGATTTCCCCTTAGGTACGTCTACGTGACCATGGGTGTCTTCAAATGTTTGTAGCAGTCTTGCACTTTGCGAGGCCTTGTACCACCCTGCACCCTCTCGGAGCCTGAGGTACCTGAGCGCCTCCTCAGACAACACTGTCTTCAGCTGGTCAAGCACCAAGAGTTCTAACAGCTCTGCAAAGCTTGACACGTCCCCAGATGCCACATAAAAATTTTGGTACCTGGCAAGACGAGTCGTGAAACTCTTCCACGTCTTGGTCTTCCGCTTCCGTGCCCCACAAAATCTTTTTTGGTATTCGAGGGGGGACAACTTAAGCTCATCAAGTACGACCTCCTTTAACGCTTCGTAGTCTCGGTGTTGTGCAGGGGTCAAACGGGTTGACAAGTACTCAACACGCTCCGCTAGGAGAGGAAAAACTATTTGACCCCAACAGCTTCGCGGCACCTCGTAGGCCTCCAAGGTGTGCTCTATAGACGAACCATATGGGTACTTCGGCGTCTGTGGGAAATTTAGTGAAAGCACTGACTAAGACTTTGGAATATTTACGCCATTCCGTGTTTCTTTCATATTCAAGTGCTCTGCCAATGCCGTTCTGACCACCCGCTGGTGACGTCGTATGTACCCTAGCGAGCTCTAGTTCAAGGGCAAGTGTTTCGCGACGTTCCTTAGCCATTCTCAGTTGAAACTCCATTACCCGCTCGGACAGGGGCTCATTTTCCTTACTACTACCGCTCTCACTCTGAGCATCGTCAAGCCTCTCGTCGTCCTCTATGCTTATTAGCTCAGTGGCCCGCAGTGACTGAACAGTACGAGGAAAGGGAACTCACGTTTCAGGGGTGGATCACCGGTAGTTAAGAATCCAGGTGTCTCCGCGTCGCTCTTGCTCGGGGTGCTTCTACAATCGGGCTCAGTCGGAGCCTCGCAGTCACCGTCTTTCTGGATGGGGCTGCGTCGCCTTGCGTTGTCTCGCTGCTGGGCTTCCTTCTCCAAGTGGCAGACACGAGAGGTGCTGCCAGGTTTCGTAGTGCAATACTGCCAAAAGAGCTGATGCCTCGATGCCATTTGGTATGTCCCAATTCGTCTAGCGAACCAATCATTGTCGACTGCGCCTGTAAAGTTCAGAGGTTCTTCTTGTACCACTCCTCGACTTGGGCGTCCGAGACGCACAGCCAGAGACGGTGTACGCAAGTGAGGAGTTCTGCCGCTACGAATTGCGGCGACGGGTTCACTGGGTGCTTCTTCCGAGATTGAATTAGACACCGATGACGAGAAAAAAACTTTCTATTTACAATTATTTACACGAATTTACAAATACAAGTACACATAAAAGACGGAACTGGTATGCATAGGGCAACCCTATATCGGCAGAGCCAATGGTGCATAGCACCGTACATTGTCCAGAACGCTTGGACGGGGCAACGCGCCAAGTTTTCTACCCTTCGGTGCCCCGCCCCAAGCATTTACCACCCAGTCGCCACCGAGTATCTATGAGTGGTCCTCCGACACACCAATCACGAATCCTGTGCTAGGATCGTCTTGTTCGCCGGCGCTTCCAGTATTGTGCTTCTTCCAAGCGCCCTTTTCTCCACCACCTTTGACGGTGTCTTTCTCCGTCTCCCTCAAAACAACATACAAATAAAAACAACGTTCCAAGAAAGGGGTGGGGGGGGGTGACAGATGCATAGCATGCTTGCTCCCGTGCAAAGCCACAGTGCCCAGCACAATGGGTTCCATAAAATCCTAATAAGCAGGCAGCACCTGCCAGCCAAAGTGATTGACCTTTTGTGGGACCCCGTTCCCCGCTCGCACTTATTAGAAAAACTGATAGCGTAGTAGCTGCGGGTCATACGTCCATGAAAGCTGTCAAACAACACTTTGGGCTCACGTACCCCTATTCAGTAAATGCTTGCTCGGAGAAGCTTTTCACGATGGTCAATTGGCAACGGTCTCCGGAACGGGTTGTCAAAGGCGGTTACCATGCAAAATGTGCGCGTGGTGAATAATGAGTACCGCGTTCACGCTTTCTGTGCCCATTACACGCCCGGCACGCGCACATCAGGAGCCAGCGACAGTCACGGACATCTAAGCTTTTGCTGTCAGGGCGACTGCACGCGATGTACGTGTCGAAGCACCGATATTCCCTCTTTTTTAGGTCGCTTTGTGTACTCTTGGGTGCTAATGGCGTCGTCACGCACCCTCTACGTTTGCTCAGTGCCAGCCGGCTCTACTCGCCTCATCACGTGCCATAATTGGCATGTCATGAGCTGGGCCTCTGCCTAATCTCGGCACCGTCGCCGCGACGGGCGCCCACCACTGGCACTTAATCCTCCCATTGTATTTCGCTTGTCAAGCAACGATCATTAACAAAATGCGCTAGCTGTCTCTTCCCTTTCTTCGCAGCCGTTTCACTTGGCGAGACCAGGTTGAACAAAACACCTATCTTAAGCCCTCCGAGCAGCAATTAAAGAACTAGCCAGCGCTTCTAGCAGCAGGCTTACAGCGTTGTTCTGCATTACCAGACTTTATTTTTAAGGGAGTTGACACTGGCAAAGACAACGACAACGAAATTGTTGTCAACGAAAAAGAAACAGGCTTTATTTGAAAAGGATAAGAAAGGTATAAAAATAGTGTACAACACGGAGACCTTGCCAGAAAACAGTCCTAGCAGACACAATTGCAGTTGACTCCTATTTTCAGGCTTCGAAACATTTATACAACGGCAGTAACTAGCCGCAAAGTAAATGACAATCATTTGCAAGGAATAAATATGTTTAACCTAAACTTGACATAGCATGTATTTTGATATATTAGGCAAAGTATAACGATTATTGTCATTATTTCCAGGCTATTGATTGTGTGCTCTCTAAGGCTTTGAATGAGGTATGTATTGAAGCTGACTTTATTTCATGTATTCAAAAATTTGTGAACATGGTGTGACAAATAGAAAACCACATAGTGCTGCTAAAGAAAATGGATGCGGCTTAGCTCAGCTAACCCTGGATATACAAAGGGAAAGCTTAGTTTAGCCTGGTTAAGTCAGAGCTGATGATAGTTTTGGTTTGACTTGATTGATTAGCTTAACTAACGTTGTGGTCCCGGTTCCGGCGTGTTGCTAGCCGAATGGCTCGCTCTTCGTCAGTCTCCGACGCTAGCTTCGCGCGCTTGGCTTTCCAGACCCTACCTAGTGTAGTAGGTCGCGAGGCGATATCTGCGGGGTGCTGAGACGCCGTTTGCCGACGACGGCTCAAAGCCTCCCTCTACCGAGCAACGCTCACAGAAGAATATCTGTAGTAGTAAGCGGTTCTTGAGGAAAGGGAAAGGTTGGCGCCATCTTCTGCATCCCTTGAGGGAGCACGGCTCAGCGCCAACGGGGAGGAGTAAGTGGGAGAGAAAGAAGGGATAGAGTGGAGTCACCATGGGAGAAGATCCGGCCTAGCTCTCACCCATTGCCAAACTCGCACTGACTAGGCGAGCGCGGCGCTCCTCCTAAGGCCAACCCACATTCAGCGTTTTCCATGCGTTTTCTGGCGTTTCGTCAAACAGCGTCGCTCAGCGTCGACGCTGAGAGACGCAACGGCTAGAGACGCTGGTAAAAGCTGTGAATGTGTGTGTGTGTGGGGGGGGGGGGCTATAACCAGGCGCGCAGCCAGTCACATGGTCAGGCGGCGACCCAGTTGCGGAGAGCGCATGCGCCAAGCCAGCGGCGGCGGCAGCAGTGCAGCTCGGCGTGGTGAGTCACGTAATGCGTTGCCAAGGCTACGGCGCAGCTGCGGTCAAATGAAGATCAACTGGCTGGAGACGGCGAAACTGAGCTCGACGTCCTTAGTGAAGTCGCTTTAAAAATATGGGGTTTTACTTGCCAAAATGACGATCTCATTATGAGGCAGACCATATTTTGGGCCACCTGAGGTTCTTAACGTGCCCATAAATCTAAGTACACGGGTGGTTTAGCATTTCGCCACTATTGAAATGCAGCCGTAGCGGCCGGGATTTCATACCGCGACCTCGTGCTTAGGACACCAAGACTATAGCCACTAAGCAACCACGGCGTCGTGGTTCTTCGCCAGACCATTTCCCAGACCAATAGTGCTTCGCCAGACCATTTAACAGCGGAACTGTTCTAGTCGAACCTTCTCCTTCTGTCCGGTGTCATGCCGGTCACGTGTACAGGATAGGATGAGAGTCGTGCCGGGGAGGGCTGGTCACCTGACCAGCAGAGGAGGAGATGCATGCTGGAGGGAGGCAGTGACAAAGGAGAGGACATGCTGGGCGCGAGGAGGAGAGGCGATAAGAGAAGGTGTTTCTTTGTGGCGCGTGCCTTCGGATAACGCGCAACGGAGTTTCGCTCGAGCGTTCGAGGAGATCGGACGTGTCTTTCGGAGCTTTCGCGTCTGCGGGAGACGCTGTGGCGTGTCATGCAACGCTCCCCCCTTTCTACTACGTACTGGTGCGTTCTTGCAACTGTGAGTGGACTTCGCCGAGCCCGTTCGCCTGACCGTCGTCCTCGCTGCCTGCACGCCCGGTAACGACGTCGTCTCCGCAGATTTCCTCTTCGCCTTTTGCTATCCACGAGCTGGACTTGGTTCTTGCCATTTGTGCGCTTGTCTGACGCAGCCGTTTTCGCGGCTGGGATGGCAGGGGCGCCCCCAGCTTCACCGGCGCAGCCGACCGACCACCCGCGGCGTTCCCTCGTACGCGGCTCGTCACGCAAACGCGCGGTGAGCGTCGCCTGCCCACGATCTCTGTGGCAGCTCATCGCCAGCGCTGAGGCAGTGCGGTTGCAACACGAGCAGGCGCAACGCCTGTGCCGGGCCATCAGCGGACGGCCGACATCTACTGCCAGTGCCTCCTCAACGACCACCTCCGGAACGAGGATGTTCGCGACGCCGCCTCTTTTGACGGATGACCCGGCCGAGCAGCTGCACGAGATCGCCGGGAACCCGCCTACTTCGGGATCCTCCTGCTCCGCTACCGCCGCTGCTGCCTCCCTGGCCACTGCGGCGTCCCTGGCCACTGCGGCGGCTCGGCAGACACTATCGGCCGGCACACTCGATACGGCCGTTGCGCCTTCGACAACCCCCACGAGCACTTCGGATGCACTGCTTGCAGGGGATTTCGTCGCTGTTACTGGGTTGCCGGGTGCGTCTCTCGTCGAACCGCAGTACGTCCCACTGCCGATAGACGCAAACCTCGAAGATATGGACACCACTATTACACGTAAGCGTTCGCGTCCCAGCGAGCTCGGTAGTGATGATGAGGGTGCCTCGCGCAAGGTGCAAGCAGTCGGGACTGCGCCACACAATGCATCGAGGACTCAATTGCCGCCACATGTCACAGGTGAAGACGATCGCCACCTCACCCTGGCTAGTGGCATTACCACCGAAGGCGAGTTTCAGCAGGTTCTGACGAAGGCGTAGAAACGCCGCCAGCGTTCTGCGTTACCACCGGGCCTAGCCGGGAACAACGTCCCTTCTCCCGGGACCGAGCCTGCCGTCGCTCCTGCCGCACGACCTACGGCTCACTGTAGTTCACCTGCGCCTATTGCACCTCCTGACGTGGATCCCGCTGCTACTGCCGGGGTTCCCAGAACTTCTGTGCCCACCTCGCCACTGACATCCCGCACAGTGCTATTTCGTCCGGCACACAACGGCGCCGCCTTTCCCCGTACCTCCCGCCTCGCCATCGCGCAGGCGCTCTCCGCGCTGCCTGGAGTAAAGGAGGTTCGCGTGAACACGAAGAAGAACATTGTGGCTGCGGACGCGGCATCGCCGGAATGGACGGAGCACCTGCTGGCCACGTCAGAGATCGCCGGGATGCCCGTGACCGCGCGCCTTCCAACCGACCGCACCCAGAGCAGCGGCGTGGTGCAAGGCGTACATGGCAACTACGCCGATGAGGACCTACTGGCTGCCGTATCGTCGAAGGTACGGGTGGTCGCGGCTAAGCGACAGGGCACCACCCTGGTGCTGCGTTTTGCTGCCCCTTACCCCCCCGCAAGGATCTACCTCTTCAGCATGCCCTTCGAGGTGCGGCCCTCCCGGCCTCGCCCTCTGCAGTGCCTACGTTGCGGGTGCTACGGGCACGCCACAGCAACCTGCCAGAGACCGGTACGGTGCCTGCGGTGCGGTGGCCCACACCAGACGGAATCGTGCTGTTCGAGCAGGGTCAGATGCCTGCATTGTGGGGGACCACATCCAGCTGACTCGCCTAACTGCCAGCTATGGCAGAGAGAACGGCGCCTGGCCACGATAAAGGCGTCAGCTCCCACACACCTGTCGCATCGCGAGGCCCAGGCGGTCCTACGGGCTACCCCCACCAGCTCAGTAGCAGCTGCTTCTGGACCGCCACGTGTTACACCGACAGGAGGCAAAACCTACGCTGCAGCACTCGGTGCTCCTGACAAGGAGGCCACGACCTCTATCAACCACCCCCAACCCCGCTTGCAGCAACATGTACAACAGGCAGGCGCAAAGAAGCGGGGCAGCATCAAGCTAGGGCCGTCCCCGAAGGAGGCTCCTAAGTCAACCAGCGATGAGGAGAACAAGAACCTGCGACTCCTCCTCAGGGCGATCGCCGACCTGCTGCCTCCAGAGAACCAACAGCTGCGTTCTATCTGCCTCAAGGCAGGTGGCGCGCCCTCACCCAGTAGTCAACATGGCTAGTCCCCTCCCGCCTGCAGCAGGACATTGCCGCCGCCGCCCGAGCGTGCTCCAGTGGAACGCAAACTCGTTGCGGCGGCGGCAGGCAGACCTCTCCAAGCACCTATTGCGGAGCGAGTACGATGTGCTTGCTCTGCAGGAGGTCTACGCTGCTGCAGCCAACCTGCGCCTTCCAGGAGGACCGCTCAAGGGTCATCACTGCCTACAGACAACAGGGTCTACCTGCTGCGACAACCAGCGACCTCCTGTTCCCGTCGCCTCCCCACCTCCGAGCTCTCCATAGCCTTTTGGAGTTTGTGGAACTGAACGGAATCTCTGCCCATCGCTAAGCGCTCGTCCCTAGCAGGGCACCGCCTCCATCACCAGCCTCCTCCATGATCGGATGAGACTTTTGCTGCTTCTTCTTCTCTTCCCTTCGTTTCAACACCTTTATCTCCTTTTTCCCCTTCCCCTGACGCTGCGCCGTGCTCCCTATTGGGCAGCAGAAATAAGCGTCACTTTCTTCTTCAATAAAATCACTACTACATAACGCGCAACGCGTAGAGCTGCTACCGGCGCCGTCCGCGTTTCCCCGCGTTCACGCCGAACGCGCGCGGTGTCCATGACTGCAGGCGTTGCGTCTACCAGCGGCTCGGCAGGTTTCTACCAGAAAACTCGTCACTCGTCGAGTAGCATCGTAAGTCGCTGCCTCTTCTGGCCTCGCAACGTTTCAACACAATATAAGTTGCAGTAATAAATCTGTGTTTACTTACATTTACGCAATGGCATCAAGTGCAACACACGCACACGTAACACTCCTATACTCGGTGTAACTAACACAGCTTCGCTGTTCGATCATCGTCACGGACTGGAATGGGCGGTGGTATTTTTAAACCCTCTTCCGGCTTACACTGCAGCTATACACATTTGTTTGGGTAACCGGCATTTTGTCCCAGGCATTTCATAATCAGTGAACATAATTCGGCATAGTTTTGTGTCACATATTTTTGTAATCACTGCTTCCGCTTCAACATGAGATTGATTATTATGTGTCATGGTGAGGTCTCCGTTTTATGGCCCTTTCAAATCCGCAATTAAGGGTAGAAATTTGTTTGACCAAGTGAACTGAACTGATAATGGGTATACAGAGAGGGGAAGTATGAGTGAATTTATGGTGAATTAAGAGTGAACTGGTGGTGAATTAAAGGTGTTTTGTTGGGTGATGAGAGGCAAACGAAAGTTAGTGATTAGATAGAGTGAGCTAAGATAACGAAGAGTAAAAGAGTGAATTAATAGTGAATGAATGTCAACCAAGCTTTGATTTGGTGAATCAAGAGTGGATAAAGTACGAACGAAGGGGTTATGGAGTGGGAGAGTGACATGCAAAAAATATATTTGAGATTTGAAGGTCCAAGTCAGAGTGACTCAGAAAAAAAATGGTTTAGTGATTGTCCGAGCTTAGCCTTATATATCTCAACGTTCAGTCAACCTTGAACCTTCTTGAGCGAAAACCCTGTCGTCGAAGTGAAATTGTGTTTATAAAAAGTTTATTTCAACAAAAGACGATACGAACACTGAGTCACAATCACCGCACTATTCCACTAGGACGATAACATACACAAAGTACGGAGCACTGTATACACGGCACGTTTTCGAAGTAATGTCGGAGTCCACACTCACTAACGAATAACTACATAGACCAACGGAAATGCACAGTTAAACCTGAACTAATTCCCGCATTATATAAAATGATGTTGAACATATGCCGTGTAGACAATTTTTATTTACGATAATGATGTGACAGAGTCACTTTACATAATTTTGCACTAATTGTATGAGCTGTGCATTTAGAAAAATGATCACGCATACAAGTTCACGCGCACACAGAAAACACGGGCACTTATCATACTATGTATAGTCATTCTGCCCATTCTGCTGCCGTTCTAATGTTATCATTGATCTGCTGCCATAACATTGTGGTGTCAGTAGAAACGGCGCCTACAGTGAATGAAGACATGTCGGCCGGGTCATAGCTCGGGAGTCGTGTAGAAATGCGCTGCTTCCGCAACTCGTCATAGCTCTGACAGTACTGAACCACGTCTGCGACAGTTTGGGGATTTTTGGCAATCAGCATTGGAAAAACGTCGTCCTCAATCCCCTTCATGATGTGTCTGATTGTATCAGCTTCGGACATAGCAGGGTTGATGCGACGGCAGAGGTCCACAATATCCTCAATGTAGGACGTGAAGTTCTCGCCGGACGGCTGGGCGCGACCACGCAAGCGTTGTTCCGCGCGGAGCTTGCGAACAGCGGGACGGCCGAAGACTTCCGCGAAGCTCGTTTGAAAGGATGCCCAATTGGCAATATCAGCTTCGTGGTTGTGGAACCACAGCTGTGCTACGCCGGCCAGGTAAAAGTTGACGTTGCTGAGCTTGTCACCGTCATCCCACTTATTGTGGGACGCTTCCTCGCACTCTGACGACCACGAATGAAGGGGTCCGTTGCATCCAAGGAGCTTCGTCAGAGGTGATAAGATGGCGGCGAAATTTCGAATGAAGCGTCGGAAGTAAGAACACAAACCGATGAAACTTCGCAGTTGTTTGATGGACGTCGGTTTAGGGAATTCGGCGACGGCACGAAGCTTGGCTGGATCGGGCAGAATTCCATCCTTGGAAACAACGTAACCCAGTATCGTCAGCTGCCGTGCTGCAAATCGGCGCTTCTTTAAATTCAGTTGTAGGCCGGCGTTTCTCAAACACGTCAAAACACGCCGGAGGCGTTGAAGGTGCGTGGAGAAGTCCGGAGCAAAAACAACGACGTCATCAAGGTAGCACAAGCACGTGTGCCATTTCAAGCCGCGCTGAACGGTATCCATCATGCGCTCAAAAGTTGCTGGCGCATTACAAAGTCCAAACGGCATGACGTTAAATTCGTACAAGCCGTCGGGCGTGACAAAGGCTGTCTTCGGTCGATTGTCATCTGCCATATGTACTTGCCAATACCCTGAGCGCAGATCGAGAGATGAAAAAAATTCTGCTCCTTGTAGGCTGTCAATAGCGTCGTCGATTCGCGGAAGCGGGTAAGCGTCCTTACGAGTGATCTTGTTGAGGCGCCGATAGTCCACACAGAACCGTACAGAACCGTCTTTCTTCATACCAAGGACGACGGGAGATGCCCATGGACTGTGGGAAGGTCGGATCACTTCACGGCGGAGCATATCGGCCACTTGTTCATTAATCACGCGACGTTCTGTAGCCGATACACGATATGGGCGTTGCCGCAATGGCGATTGGGAGCCAGTATCGATGTGGTGCGTAACAGTTGACGTCCGGCCCAGGGAAGGTTGCCCGACGTCGAAAGAAGCACGAAATCCTTGTAGGAGGCACAGAAGCTGGGATCGCTGGCACGGTGTAAGGTCATCGGCAACAGAAGAATCGAACAAATCTATAGGCAATGGGCCAGACGTAGAAATCGGGCCTAGCGTACTGTAACGGGCACAGTATGGGTCTTCGGGAACGTCCGTAATTTGTACGTCTGCGATAGCTTCGACACTGCCCAGACATTCTCCGTGGAGTAGCAACACAGGGTACGAGAACGGGTTACAAATAAATATAGCACTAAAGCCCTGTGTGATGTTCACCGTCGCAAAAGGTAGCAGGAGACCTTTTCGAGTGGAAAAGCGGCCAGACGGAGAAAGTAGTGCGACGGCGTCGGAGAGGCTGCTGCAGTACATAGAGACAATCATTGACGAATTAGGAGGAACGGTGGTGTCGTGTCTGACGAGGAGTTTGTTCGGAAGAGAAGAATTGTCGGCGAGCGTCAAATCTGAGAGCGGCGATAGTTCTAGTTCAGCCCGTGCGCAATGAATGACGGCATTGTGGCGGGAGAGAAAATCCCAGCCGAGGATAACGTCATGGGAGCACGACGAAATTACAAGCAATTCGATTGCGTATACAACGTCCTCAATCACAACACGAGCTGTGCACGCCGCTAACGGGTGGATACGCTGTGCGCCAGCTGTGCGGAGAGACAGTCCAGTAAGGGGCATCGTGACTTTCCGAATCAAGCGACAAAGTTTTGCGTCCATAACTGATACGGTGGCTCCGGTGTCCACGAGTGCAGATGTGTGAACACCATCAACAAACACGTCTATCACATTCGTCGGGCTACCCTGAGGACTTTCGCGTTTCGCCGGCGTCGCAGCCCTTGCCTCGTGGACTGCGACGATTAGTTTTCCTCTTCCCGAGGTGCGGGACGGGGCCGCATCGGTGATAGCGAGCGGCGGCGTGGAGAAGGTGAGCGGCGGGTATTGGGCGTTGGGCGGAACGTCGGTGACGATGGCGAAGGGTCGTCGTAATAGGGGCGGGGAGAACCGACCATACGACTTGGCGCATATGTTGGAGCGCTAGGTGACTGCACGCGATTACAGTAGCGTGCGACGTGACCGGCGTAGCCGCACGCAAAACAGATAGGTCGGTTTTCAGGTGTACGCCACCGATTCGCTGTGGTGGGCCCCGTCCATGTAGGAGGACGCGCTGTGCGGGGCGGCTGGTGATATGGTTGCTTCGCGGGCTGTGGTCGGGGCACAGTCAAGACGTCGGCGTATGTGAGAGGCCTACCTTGAGGGAAGGGGTGGGGCCTGGCGACGACTTCCGCGTAGCTGAGTGGTGCAGCCGGAGGGATCTGTTGGCGCCTGGCGGCGACTTCAGCGTAGCGGAGAGGTACGGCCGCAGGAACATGGTGATGGCGTTCAGGCAAAAGCTGGTTGAGTTCGTGCGCGATGGTGTGGCGGAGCGGGGGCTCAAAACTTGACGGTGGCTCTTGTACTGGTGGCGGTTGTGCAAAGGCCATCAAGGAGACCTGGCGTGCAATTTCCTCGCGCACGAAAGCCTTCATTTCTGCCATCAACGCTGACTGATCAGAAATGGATGTCAAGCCAGCGAGGTGTTCGTCGCGCGATGGAGGGCGACGGGTCAATGACCGCTGCCTGCGTAACTCCTCGTAACTTTGGCACAGTGTAATTATCTCGGCCACAGTGCGAGGATTTTTGGCAAGGAGCATGTTGAAGGCATCGTCTTCTATGCCTTTCATAACATTCCTGATCTTATCAGACTCCGACATGGTCGCGTTGACTTTCTTGCATAAGTCCAGGATGTCTTCGATAAAACTTGTGAAGTATTCGCCTGCTTGCTGAGATCGTTCCCGCAAACGCTGTTCGGCGCGCAGCTTACGAACAGCAGGGCGACCAAAAACCTCGACAAAATATGTCTTAAAGTCTGACCACGTCGGAAAATCCGTTTCATGGTTGTTGCACCATAAGCTGGCCACACCCGCGAGATAGAATAGCACGTTGCTGAGCTTAGCTACTTCGTCCCATTTATTGTGGGCGCTTACCCGCTCGTAGGTCGTAAGCCAATCCTCAACGTCGGTGTCGTCCGCGCCTGTGAAGATAACAGGCTGCCTGTGGGGCGGCACACCAGAGCACGGTGCCGGTGCAGGGGGAGGTACTTGCTGGGAGGCTTCTTCAGGCATGGTCGACGGTACCGGTGCGGGATCGAAGTTCCAGGTTGCAGGTTTTGAGGGCGCAGCACGCTCCACCAATTGTAAAGGGTTTATTAGAGATCGGCGCAGTGCAGCGTAGACAGTCAAACGAGACACGGCTTTTCAGCACGAGCGCCGTTGCGAGCAAAAGCGCTGGACCCACTAGCGTCTGGCAGACTAGAGCTGGACCCACTAGCGTCTCTCTTTGCTACAGTATGCATAATGTGAAGGTGTTTATTGACAGGATTGAGAGGTCGAACTCGGTGCGGCAGTCAGAACCCTCCGAGCAGTCAGGACAAGCCCCGTGCGTAAAAGCGCTCGTGATGGGCCTGACTGACCGGCACTACTTCTTCATCGGAGTTCATACGCCGGAGATGCACCTGGCTAGCCGGCACTTCTTCTTCGTTACATTTGCCCCCGGAGAAAAAGACGCCATCCTGGCGAACTAAGCATACGGTAACATAAAGGGATCGTAGAATGGCTTGATCCGATCTACGTGAACAGTTTCGCGACCGCGACGGCGCTGATCAGAAGACGGCGACACAGGCTCGACGACATAATTCACGGGGGAAGTTTGTGCAATTATGCGGTCATAATTACACCTTTACAACAAGATTTACCCGAGACATTTACCCCAATCCCACGTGCCATATCTGCAAGACACAGCCAGCCACAATTACACACATGCCTTGGGACTGTACACAACAATACCCCGACATTAACCCCACGACCCTCTCGTCGAGATGGCACGCTGCCCTGCGTAGCTCAAACCTCGACAACCAACTCTGGGCGACCGAGCAAGCATGCGAGGCGGCGAAGAGACAACATCTCGACGTCCCCACGTGCGAGGCCTAGGCCCAGCCACCACCTCTTGCTGGTTTTAATAAAGTTTATTCAGTCAGTCAGGACATAATTGATAACCAAGGCGCGCGTACTTCCGCGTTGATCAACGTACGTTGCCGCCAAACCCTCACCGCTGCTCGTTGTCTGAGACTTTAGCGTAAACATTTCAAAACCGAAAACAAAGCAATGCTTCACCCAATTCGTGGAAGAGTTTGTCCTCGGTAACTTGAACGATCCGAGTCTACCAACTACCGTACACGGCTCATGCATCGGTTTAACTTTGGCCAATAAGATCCCTCAAATAAGAACGGAAAATATCAGTGTATCATAGCGACCCAAATCAGTTATAGCAGTGATTTCAAAGTAATAAATAAAGTAAAGCTTTTGTAAGGTGCAGTCAAACGTGTGTTTGTGTCATATATTACTTTGAAGAGCAATCTGCGTAATGTGCGCACATCATAAGATCGGTGCTTCACAAGTTGCCCAACATTAGGCGCAACATATCTACAGATTCGCTGACCAACCACCTTCAAAGGATTTGATTGGCGGAGATTTTTTTTATTTTATTGTTTCGTTGAGCAGCGTGGCTAAGGTCAGCTGGTACAAATGGTGTTATGTTGTGAACGCGTGTGACAATAATATTAGCACTAGAATATTTCATCATGGTTGCGTTTTGTACAAAGATGTTTATTCTCTAGCCAGTCCACTGGAAGAGACGGGGAATGCTTCTTAGCATGTAAAATACCTTTCTTCTCAGCGGTACGTGCAGGAAACACCAACTAATGTGCACTTATAAACTAGCAATGTTACAGTTACAAAAGGGCCCTAACTAAAATACTTGCGAGCTACTCTTAAAAAAATCACCGCCCATGCACTCCGTACAGATGGGTAAACAGCGAAGCTGGAACGTGTGATCCCGGTTCTTATCACTGGGTTAATCCAGATGGTCAATTAAAGCGTTTATCATTTCTTGGTTACGTCTTTGTGTTACGTTCGGCTGCGACGGAGAGAACGATTTCACTGGCTGTATATGCCCGCAGTCCGCCGTTGTTGCAATGCCGTCTACACTTCTTTAAAATTAGATTGGTTCAAAATTAAATATGCCCATCGCGTAAAAGAATAAATGGCCCATACTCCCTTAAGCAATGGCTCATACCACTGTAAACGCTGCCTGCCCATTACGACAACAAAATAGAAGTGAAATTTTACACTGGAATGATGAGCGGCAACGGAGCCATCTGTGGAAGATGACGACGACGATGAACGAGGCAGTCGTGGCACGAGCGCGTTTGCGGGGTTGCGCCGCGGGGCACCAATAAGCCAGCTGTGGAAGAAGACGACGACGCTCGACCCCTTGCTGATGATGATAGCTTTCGACGTGCAGGCGATAGACGGACGAATCGGCTAGCCGCATACAGCTTCGCTGTAATAATAATCTGTCTTGCAACATTTATAATGACAACGCATGGACATCAACCGTTCGTAAGAGGTGTTTACTAAGCTCACAAGTACGAAACGATCCCGCTAGAACCAAACTTCTCGGTTACATATAATTTATTTGGCGTGAACTTGAGCATGAAGGTATTGACTGCGATCCTTGAACCGTAGTAAAATTAAGAATCTTGAAAGAATAGACAGGAAGGGAGTTCGATTAATTTATTTTAAATTTTCACACTCCGAGTCCTCGTGAGTGCTGATGGTAATGAACGGTATACTGCTATTCGCTATATGCAGAAAAAAGCCGCTTGACTTCCTATCTTCACATAATATAATATTTCTATTATTTGACCTTCAATACAGCGTAAGCCCATAAACATTAGGCGCACGTCACCCCCATGTTCACGCCATCTTTTGACCGTACATAACGGTTCAAATACTCATTCTTTCCACAAATTATTCAAGACTGGAACTCTTTGACATACCCAATAGATTTTCTTGTTACTGACTCACGTGCATTACCTTATTCTGCGTCCCTTTAAATACCCTGTAGCCATGCGTGTTTGTAGTTATTTGATTGCAATTTGATTGTTGAGTTGAATTTCAGCGTATCAATTCTGTTTTTTACTGACCATGTGTGTTCTCTTTGATTCTGTTATAACTTGAACCTATATTACTTCTTCATGTGAGTCTGAACACCCAGCTTCTGAATGTATCCACACAGCTTAGACTGGTACACCGGTTTGCCTAATTTTTGAAATATATAAGTAGAGAGAGAGGGATATGAAAAGGGGAAAGGCAGGGAAGTTAACACGAGGGGAAGGTCCGGTTTGCTGCCCTAGGCTGGGGAGAGAGGAGAGGGGGAGGTAATGTGACAGGAAAGTAGAGATAAAGAAAGAAAGGGAGCACATATGCACAATCACAGTCGGTCACTGTGATCGCATACAGTCACTGCACAGCACAGTAGCACTGTAGCACTGTAAACATCAGTTCTGGCTACAGCCGCTTTGTACAATTCTGTAGTCTTTAAAGACTTCAACAGAGCTTTCGTCGCGCTCCGCTGCGATGTCTTATGATGGCGGCATTCTAAAGTGGTTTCTTCTGGTAAATGCCTTTGATCCAAGCGCACTATCGCGATTGCGAGCAATCGTCTCTCTAAATCGTAGCGAGGATAGTCACAGAGAAGGTGCTGAAGAGTCACCTCGCTACCACAGTCATCACATGAGGCGTCGTTGACCAAGCCGATTCGTAAAGCAAAAGACTTCGTAAAGGCTACTCCTAGCCATATTCGATAAAGCAGGGTAGCTTCGCGTTGGCAGAGACCAGCTGGGATGCGAAGGCGAAGATAATATATAAGTAAATATACAGAAATGGGGCGCTAATGCTCACTCTTAAAATATGTGGATCGAAGCGTTATAAAAGCAAATGTTGCTACTTTTACGTGGGCTGTTAGATAATATATAGAAAGCTGCAGTTAATAAACAGGACCTTGCATGAACTGTGACAGCTAATATTGCATCAGCTATTATGATACCAGCTCCTATTTTCACAATGTACCGTCTACCCACAGAGTTCACCATTCTACACGGAGGTAAATTTGCCTATAGAATATGGATACGCTGCAAAGAAGGCTTTGGTAAGTGGTAAGAAAAAGTAATTGTGCATTTGAAATCTTGTAGACAATACATTTGTATGTTTCCAACACCCTCAAATTCATTTGACATTAAAGACAGAAGTGATTACAATAGAAAACAGTGCATTATACTTATGAAACTTTCATCAATGATTTACCATCGGCCTATATTTATGTCCACTGCAGGACGAATGGCCAGTCCCTGTGATCTCCAATTACCTCTGTCTTGCGCTAGCTGATTTGAACTTGCGCCTGCAAATTTCCTAACTTCATCAACCAATCTAGTTTTCCGCCGTCCTCGACTGAGCTATGAAACAAAGTACTGCTATATGTGAGTGAGTGCAATATTTTAAAACACAACAGAAACATAAAACGAAATACATTTTATGAGATTAATAAGGAAATCTTAGAAGGAGAAACAGAAAAAAGTTGAACAGAATCTTTAATTTAGGCGAGATGGGTGATTAGATGGGTGAAACAAATAAAACAGTTCGCTTATCATATAAACTTTGCTCATGATTTACTAGCGCGTCGTAATTTCCAATTGTAGCTGGTGATGCCAAAAGTATATTCCACTCGTTCAATGTACGTCGTAAATCAGAACTTAAAAATGAAGTCGCCCTTCAATTGTTAACAGCAGCTTTATGATCATGTTCAAGCCATTAGTATATGAACTGTACCGCAAAATTATTTGCTTCCGCTAGAGATGTTCACCATGCACACTCTCAAAGATGTGTTACATTTGTAACGAAATACGATCGTAATCACAAAGCTTCAGTTTAGTAGAACTGTTCTGTACCATCTTTAAGGAGTGAATTTATTTCCTTCCCATGGCTGACGTACTCAAATTGAGTCGGGAAAACGCTTGCATATTGTACACTAATTACTGCGCACATTGCGTTGAACGTACTCGGGCAAGTGGCTAGTGTTGCTAATGACATGTTCAGAGTAAGTATATTCCAGCAGTTGTTAAGTTCGATGTGGTTACCGATACACTTCTTTCAGCACACAGTTTCTAATCTGGTTTACGTAGGAGTACGTTTCTCTACCTAGCGGTTTTATTTATTTATACTGACAATTATTTCGATAAGACGTTTCTACGCCATGAGCACACAGCGGTAACATTGAATTCAAAGAGGACTATGCCATCTTAGGAAACATTTTTTTGACAACATAGTCGCATCATCGGAGAATAATTAAATGCCAGAAGAGTTGCACGGGTGCCAATTAATCTGTCACAAGTGGGAGGGAGTGTTTGGCTCTCGCTTCTGTTTGAGTACCCTGAGCACTATGCCAGCTGCAAGCACCTGAAACAAATGGACAATGATTACGTGATTGTTATTCAATCACGTAATGAAAGAGAAACTGAAACGCGATGAACTTTTAGCAATGTTTGAGGTGACTTTCAAAGATATACGTAACTAGCCTAGACCTCTAAATGGCGCATGCCTCGCGCGCATGCGCTTGCTGCGCTGACCCGCCACAGTCTTTCGGCGCACTACTTCTCTCACTGTAGTTTGAGTATATATGGGCGAGGCCATGTGAACTCCTGAACAAGGGATCAGCCATACACATAGCTGCGTGGGGATGACCCAGTGGAAGCTGTCAGAACCGGCATGATTGGAACTGTTATGAAGCCTTCATAATCTACCGACGAGCTATTGCAGATGCCCAAAGCAGATAGGCTACGTGGACCAGGGGTACAAAAAAGTGCACCGCAAATGATTGATAGCCTGAGTGGTTAGTAGAAACAAGCCGAGAATTGTTGAAAAGAAACCATTATATACGTGTTAGAATATTTACTTAAATATTAAGCAGCCAGGTCACGGTAATCCCGGCCACGGCGGCCGCATTTGGATGGGGGTAAGTGCAGAAAGCACCCGTGTGTTTAGATTTAGGTGCACGTTAAAGAACCCCAGGTGGTCGAAATTAATCCGGACTCCCGAACTACGACGTGCCTCATAATCAAATGGTGGTTTTGGCACGTAAAACCCCATAATTTAAAAAAGTGCACAATAACAGCTTGTCACACACTTTCTAGAAACCTCGACGAAAGTATAAAACACTCAGCCACATAGTAGTGAGTGGTCTAGGGGAACATTGATTTCTACAGAGAATGATTTTTAGAGTCATAAGCAGAATTTTCTTTCCCGTAAGGAAATCCGAATAATTTTTTCCATGTCTTGAAACTATCTATCTACGCAGTACGGGTTCTCCATGTATTGTATATTATTTTAGCACTGAATTACGCTATGTTAACACACATTACCTCTTTTTAACATGAAACAGTTTTATCCTAGGTTTCATGACTGATTTCCGGCAACAGATGTAACGTACGTGAAAGTCGCCACCTAGTAGCGGTGAAGCGAAGCACTGCATTGTAACACCAGCGAGCACGGACAGGGAGCGCTTCGATAGTCATAGCACTGCGGAGGGTCCAACGAGGTGTAGTCATAGAATAAACAACCAAGTATAGCCTCTTGTATAGTTTCGTACAATAATTATACAATAAATAATCATTCAAAAAACAAATTATGCGTGGCTAAGAGACCAGCGGAGCTGGAGAAAGGCGAGTAAAGTAGTGGCAAACCACACACTTTCCTGGCGCTCACGATTTCTGCGCTATGTTCTCCGTTGTATCGCGATGAATTCTACTGGTCACGTTCACAAGTTTCCGGATATTAATTTCTTCACCTACTCGAACTCTCGGCTTCCCTCAATCTTAACTCAGCATGTTCTTTTCTCCGAACCTGGTTTCAGCTTCCCTAGCTCTCCCTTCAGTTAGTCGGAAGCAACTATACTCCTTCTCACAAGCTGTTATCAGCACTACCGAAGGTACGAGGCGTACATAGGCAGCATCCTTGCGCCGCGATATATAGTTCCGGGAGCAACTGTCAGATTTTTGGCTGCACTAGCGGGTTTTATTCTTGCTCGCTACAAAAAAAAAAAAAAAAAAAAACGGTACAGCTATACGTGCCATGTTAGCACCTTTGTGCATGCACGTCGTATACCGAGGAAAACTGTGGCAGTTACCGCCGGTAACCGTAATATCCGCCCTAACCGTGATCACTTATAGAAACATGGCAGCACCCATACAGCCCCGATCACCCGCTTCGATCCGAATTCGCACTTTTTACTGGCTCTCCGCCCTGTCAGCAAGAAACAAGGGGCAAGATTCGTCATAGCTAACTCTCATCTCAAGCTGAGGTGAAATCATTAGCTATGTTTTGTTGCAATTATTACGATCGGCTGTTTGTTTTCACGCTGTTAGGAATAGAGACACGCACCGAGCCTTAAAACTGGTTTTATTTCTCGTTAGCAGATGGCGCCATAGCATTAGCATTGGTGATGCGTTCACGATGAAGATTGCTATGAAAGCCTAATCGTTCCCTGCATCATTAATTTACTACCCCGCTCTAGCATGGTACGTGATGACGGTAGCGAGCAAACGCCAAGTATAGGCGGCGAGCAGACGCTGTGCCGCAGGTGAACATTTATGAGGGCGTTAGTCCTTATTGCTTACTAAGGAGGCTGTAAGGTAACTGCAGGGAAAGCCTACAAGTAAAGCGAAGCGCTGCTGTGGCATGCATGTAAACGCAGCTGATGGTTACGGCGTCAAAATATTTTGCGTCAATCCACCAACCATGTAGCATGTAACAGCGTGGCTAGCAGACGCTAAGCAGACGACGCGGCGCGGATGAGCACATCTCGAGGGGCATTCGAACTTCCTATCGGCTATGAATTCGTGTAGCTTCCACAGTACTGACAACAGCTTGTGAAATGGAGTATAGTGTCCAGTTCTCTGGTGGAAACCTTCCGGGCCACCGCCAGAGGCATCGGCTGCAGTCACGGACACCGGGCGCGTTAGGCGCGAACACGGTCGGCGTCGGCAGCAGCTCTACGCGCCCCACTACCACCTGCTCAGCGCCTCCTCTATTTTAGGGGCGAAGCACCTTAGGGCCGAGCCTTGTCCCTCGTCGTCCGTAGCTCTGGTTTGCATGGAGACCGCTAAGGGCGCTGCGGTGCACAAGGGCGTTCGTTCCCGACCCGCGCTCTCTTTCTCTCTCGTTCCCGACGCGCGCTGTCTTCCTCTCTCGTCCGTAGCTCTGGTTTGCATGTAGTCCGCTAGGGGCGCTGCGGTGCACAAGGGCGTTCGTTACCGATGCGCGCTCTCTTTCTCGCTTCAGCCATGGATGATAATGGTCGCTTCGGACGAAGGCGCGCCCGCTATGGATGAAAAGACGAGAGTGGCGGCTCAACTGCAAGCGGAGTCGAGGACTCGCGAAGCTGCTGCAGGACGGCAACGCAGACAACAAGAGGACCCGGAGTCTAGGGCGCGGGAAGCTGCAGCAAAACGGCAACGCCAGCAAGCGGACCCGGAGCTGAGGGCTCGCGAAGCTGCAGCAGCACAGAAAAGCCGGCATGCGGAGCCGGAGCTGAGAACTCGCCGGCAATCGTACCTGGAGATGAGTGCTTGCGAAGCCCGCGCTTGAACCGAGCATCGGCGCCACCAACCTCAGTTAGAGAACGGTTCCGACGTTTTGCCGGCAACGTTTTGCCGGCGTTTTGCCGGAAAGGCAACGACGTCGCTGGGCGACGTCGTTGCCTTTCCGCGCCTTTCAGCGCAGCAGTTGTTTTATGTAGTGCCATTACAAGCGAAATTGTTGGCGACGCACTGCTGATTCACGTTAAAACCTCAATCCGTAGGCGACGAGGCGCCACAAGCTAAATCGACGTTAACTGCCTACACGAGGTCACAGAACTACATGGATTTTTGTCTGATCTTCGTGCTTGTGGGTTTACACGTCATGTCAGAAGCCGTGCCTTCACAGCGACGGCTTCTGTGAAGACACGTGGCACTTTCGTTTTCTACCGATTCCTATGAAAAGGGATGGCATGGCATGGCAAGAACTTTATTTTGGTCCAGAGAAAGGGATCAACCGTGTTTTTTTTTCTACCTAGTAGCACTAAAGCCCCTATATTTGTAAAAGTAGCGCCATCCACTTCCCTCCTCCTCCGTTCCACTATCGCGCTCGGCGCGACCAGCGCGATCGAGGCGCGATATCGACAGTGGCGCCGCCTGCGTCGGGCCTGCCGTGGCAGACGGCAGCTAACGCGCTACCAGAGGAAATCCGAGGAAAACTTCGATCCCGCCCTGCGGAGACGTTTTTGAGGCGCGATTTTGCTTCGTCAGTCAGTAACTGGTCTTAATAATGCCGTTTTGGAAGTAGCAACGCGACGATGCGAGACGGCGCAAATATCAAGTGTGCAGCAAGCGTTTGCGCACGCCGGATGGTAAACAAAAAAAGCCCTTTGCCCTCGCCTTGTCGGTTGCGGCAACTTAAGGCGCAGCAGCATGCCATCACAACGAAGTTCTTGTCCCTAACACGTTTAATCCGTTTGTGCGTACAGCACTTTCGTCGCACAGGCCCGAGAATGGCAGTCGGAGCGCGCTGGAAAGAAAAAAATATACAAAAGCGCGACGCGAACTTCCACGTGACACGGATTGGCCAATGGGGGAGCGGAGGAGGCTGGGGCGACAGGAGGCGGCTAAGAGAGGGCGAGGAAGAAGCGCCGGGGTGAGCGCGGTGGCGGCAAGATCTAAGAATGGCGCTACTTTTATAAATATAGGGGCTTTAAGTAGCACCACCCTGTCAATGTTATGTCAGGCACCTGGAGTCTTGTCAAGCCGGAGAACGGCCTTTTTCTCCGGTCGCCCTTTTTTCACCGTGCATCGTCACTGATGGAAATAAAACTGATTGATTGATTGATTGATTCGTTCATTCATTCATTGATATTGACAGCGTTTCCCGCTAATATAGCTTTCGAAAACCGTGTTTCAACAAGAAAATGAAATATTATGGGCCTAAACACCGTCACTTGGAATCACTTGTGTAGTAGCGTGCGGCAGCCGAGTAGGCGAGCAGCCGTATTCAAAGAAACAGCAGCGGCAGGTGCAGAACAAGGTGTATGCGCTTATTCGTTTGACGCACTTTTATAAGCAGCGATTGCTTATCCGCTGCTGATATCAGTGCGCGTGGTGCCGCACTGGCGCGTCAGCGCTTGATGTTATCACAACTTGACTTCTTGACAGCCATAACCGTTGGACATATAAAGTTTATTCCTATCCTATCCTTCTTGATTCTCTATAAAAATATTATGATTAGTATATCATACATCCCATATATTCATTCAACACATTTTATTTATATGGGTTATGATACTCATAAATGCGAATACTCGACGTGTCGCATCCTAGTCATGTGTGCTTTCTGCCAAAAAAAGTTACTGGGATATATCTAGAGTATCTCATTAGAGCATTATAAATAATCTAAGAAAACTCGAAAAATTTATAAGCGCAGTAACTACGTGCACGTAACAGAGCTGAAACAGGATGTTGCACTACTAGAAACAATAGCTAGTTGAATGTAGCCTACCTGACGAGTAGCAGGACCAAAACATGTTCCTACACATATCTAAACACTGACAATGCCAGGCATAAGGTATTGCATCTGCATTTACCAAAATAACTAAGAGCACATACAAAAATGACAGTATCTCACAAAGGAAAGCTCATAGATCCTGTTTTCTTCTTGTTCTAATTGCGAGCAATTTTTAACAGCTGAATTTTGTCAAATAAAGCGCCAACCTTTCTGAAGGCATAGAAAGCTCTTGTGAATAGTTTAATTCTTCATCAGGTCTTCAAGCAAATATAAATAAATCTAACATCTGCCAAGTGGATATCCGCTTTACCTTTTGGAAAAAGTAGGAATTCCCCTTCTGAAATGTTGCTGAGTAATTGCGGAGGAGTTCGTTTGCCAGTTGCGTGGTCTCCGTTTTCGCTGAAAACCATTGCAAATGATGGTGGTTGTTGAATTTGAGTGCATAAAATTTCAATGTGTAATGACACTTTTTTCATCAAGGTGTTGCACTTTTGCCTACACGGTCATGCACGATGATTGTTTGTGAAAATGTTGATATATTATACGTTTTACTTGTTATGTAAGACCCGCACTTGGTTTTTTTTGTCTCTAAATTGATATCTTGATTCTCTATCGCTTCAATGTTTTCTAACAAGAATTGTTGTTGACGCTCAATACGATTCCTCTCGAGTTTCTATGTTACCTATAAACACTATTTAGGAAATATTCAATTTCAGTTCGGAAAGTTACAAGTCTGGCGAGAGCATAATACTTTTTTAATTATGGGGTTTTACGTGCCAAAACCAGTTCTGATTATGAGGCACGCCGTAGTGCCTCCGGAAATTTGAATACTAATTGAAGATTGCCTTTACCATTCTATCCAGCTGTTTTAGGTATTGTGAAGGGAACACGTTATTGCACGAATAACTACACTAGATTAGGATGTGAAACGAGGCCGCTCGAGTGTTATTTTCAACTATCGGTAAGGTTGCCTTGATGGCGATAAAAAATGGTAAATTCTGTTTTTCTTAGGTAATAACTAATCAAGTTGAATATTGCCTTTCCCAATTATTAAATAATACCTGTGAAATGCAGACTGGTGTCAGATTACTGTAATTTATTATCGTGTTTGTCACCGATGTGCTGTTTTCTCGTGACTTATATACTTTTTTTCCCTTTTCAGCTGTGCCTTGTAAAAGTGGCAAAAAAATCTGGCATTACACTAGCGGCTATAGACGACGCCATTGCGTTTGCATCGAAAGCAATGTTGTCATTTGGATGGAAATAATTAAAGAAGCATCTCCTGCAAATAAGAAAGCGCTGCTAAGATTTGTATAGTTTCCTATGCGTGTATGCATGGGTACACATACTTCTCCTCTGTACAAGTGAGTCCCCATTTATTTTGTTATCAAAGTAAAAAGAAATAAACGAAACAAAAGAGCATGTACATTGGATAGCGTTGAGTAAGCTTTGGATGTGCTTTCTATTTGTGCAAGAATGAGCGGTTCTAAGAATACAGTAGCAATGATGGAGTACTTGGCCACGTTATCCTGTGCAAGAAGTGTTTATATGAAGTAATTCAAGCTGAATAATTTAGACCTGCTGATAAGGAGCCTTTATAGTATGGAGGAGATGCACTCTGTCCTCCATTGCAAATGGGTCACATATGTCTACATAGTTCATGCAAGTTGGCAGTCGTTCGTTACGGTGCTTCCTGGGCTTGTGTGCGTATTATCGCCGTTTCATTGAAAGCTTCTCGAAGATAGCAGAACCCCTGACTCGCCTTACAATTGATGACACGCCATTTGCCTGGACGAATGAGCAACAGGCGGCCTTCGCTGAACTACGACAGTGCATGCAGTCAGCACCCGTCCTGGCACATTTTGACGACGCGGCTGACACCGAGGTGCATACTGACGCCAGTAACATCGGTCTTGGCGCAGTACTCGTCCAACGTCAAGACGGCTATGAAAGAGTGATAGCTTATGCTGGCCGCTCGCTGTCCCGTTCCGAGGCAGACTACTCTACCACAGAAAGAGAGTGTCTGGTGGTGGTGTGGGCGATCACGAAGTTTCGCCCTGATCTTTACGGCTGTCCCTTCAAAGTGGTGACAGACCACCATGCTCTATGTTGGTTGGCAAACATACGCGATCCTTCAGGACGACTGGCACGGTGGAGCTTGCGGCTACAGGAATTTGACGTCACTATCGTTTACAAGTCTCGGCGCAAGCACGAAGACGCTGACATACTGTCGCGTGCACCCGCCGAATCTGTCTGTCGAGAGTAAGAGGACGATGGCGGCTTCCTGGGTGCCATGACTGCATCAGACTAAATCAGACGGCAGTGTGACGACCCTGAAATTCGACCTATCATCGATCACTTGGAGGGCCGCTCGACAACCATACCACGTCATCTACGTCGCGTATTGACGTCCTTCTGTCTACGAGATAACGTGCTTTACAAGAAAAGTGCCCGTTCGAACGACCGAGCCTACCTCCTGGTAGTTCCTCATGACTTGCGCGACGATATTCTTTTCGCTTGCCATGACGAGCCCTCATCTGGCCACTTAGGCTCTTACGAACGCTTGCCAGAGTGCGCGAAATGTATTACTGGCCCGGGCTTAACTCAGTACGTTAAAGGTTGCCGTGAATGCCAACGACGAAAGTCACCTCCCATGAAGCCCGCCGGTTTATTGCAACCTATTGAAGCACCTCATCGGCCATTCGACCAAGTAGGCTTGGACATTCTTGGGCCTTTTCCTCTGTCAACCGACGGCACCAAGTTGGTGATTGTCGCAACTGACTATTTAACCCGCTATGGCGAGACAGAGGCGCTCCCACGAGCCACGGCTTCTGAGGTAGCGCAGTTCTTTATGTGTAACAGTGTATTGCGTCATGGTGCCCCATCCACTGTCAACACAGACAGAGGGACGGCGTTCACAGCACATCTCATTAAGGAAAGTTTTCAATTGAGCAACACCAGGCATCGAAAGATGACTGCTTACCATCCGCAGTCCAATGGACTTACGGAGCGATTAAACAAGACGATCACAGACATGATCGCTATGTACATCGACGTCCAGCACAAGACATGGGATCGCATCTTGCCTTACGTGACCTTCGCGTATAATACCGCCGTACAAGAGACGACGTGGTTTGCACCATTTCGCCTCCTTTACGGCCGCGAAATTCAGACGATGCTGGACGCTATGCTTCCGTGTCCAGACGCCGCGCATCTAACGATTGACGCCGAGGAATTTGCTTAGCGCGCTGAGGAAGCCTGCCAGCTCGCGCGGCTGCACATCGGTCAGCAGCAGTGCGCAGATGCACGGCGTTATAACATCTGCCACAGACACGTGTGCTACCATCCCGGAGACCAAGTGTGGGTGTGGACCCCAGTTCGCCGCCGTGGCCTTTGTGAAGAGTTGATTAGCCACTATTGTGGCCCATACAAAGTGCTGCACCGCATTAGTGACGTGAACTACGAAGTCGTTCCGGACGGTGCGGCGCCAACACGGCGTCGACAACAACCTCGCCCTGACGTTGTGCGCATGAAACCATATGTTGCGCGTTCGTGATTATTATTTTTTTATTCATCTTATCTTTTATTCATTCACCTCTCTGTTTCTTCAGACTGTGCCCGTCGCGCTTCCCCGCCGCTGTGCTTTTGTTTTTTCCTGTAGCTGTCATTGTGTCCTTTGCACGAGCATCTGCCTTGACCATGCTTTTTCCCCCTCCTTTTCTTACACCGCTTCTTGAGCATCGAGGTGATGCTCTTTTCGAGGAAGGGGGGAAATGCCACCAGCAGTAGTGGGTACAGTGCTAAGAGGCAGGCACGGATAAGAAGAAAGAAGTGCGATAGCCAGCTCCCAGCGCCGTGCTTTTCAGGAGCCGGTATACCCTCAATAAACGTCGCGGGGCCCGTTCTCCCACAAGGCACGTGACAATATAGAGAGGTTTATTGTAGGGAAGTAATCGGTGGCATGGAGCAGAGGTAGAACACCCAGCTTCTTATCTGAAGGTCGTAAGTTCGAATCCTCCCCCAGTCTACTACATTTTCAGCTAAGGAGTGGCGCCTGACACCGGCAAAAAATCGCCGAGAGCTACTGGGGCTCCGCTAGTCCAGGTGCACCCAAATTAGGATGGCCCGCTAAGCTTCCACAAAGACACTCTCTCACCAGAGCTGGAAATGACCTCCCTGTTGCAGCATTCGGACACTACCTCCCTCATGACTCCAATAATTAACCCATGGCCGTTTGTCCCCAGCGGCAGTGGAGAACCGGACCAGAGCGGCGGTCAGACCTATTATATTTGGTGTTTCGTGACGCAAGGGCCAAATGTGGCCAAAAAGTGCCAGGATAATGAATGGTACGTTTATCATGTTCGGTGAGTTCCGATGATAAGATGCAATGTGGGTGCAAAGGAGCCTAAAAACAAATCGCGGTATAGAAGCATAAAACTTCTATCGAATAGAATTTTTGTAGTGACGTGTCGTAAATGTTTGAGAAATAGTCTTGGTGCTAAAATTAAGAGTATAAAAGTAGCATGATGCCTACCGAAGGCATTTGTGGACAAAGACCAGGAGGCACACGTGCTTTCTTTAATAAAATGCCGCAGCAGCGGCCTCTGCACAGATGCCGTGCTACAAGTCACCTGGATAGATAACACGGAAATTACGTATACCTAAAAAAAAACCGAGGAGTGATTGGTATTTAAAAAGAGGTTAATTGCTAAAAAATGTACAAGGATGTACTAGAAGATTGTGCCGTAATGGTGATGGAAAATGTCTTTTTCTCTGAGGCTCCAGTTCATGGCATTGCAGAAGGACATGAAGAGCACTGAGTGGCTCACCATAGTCATCACAGAGAGGTGGATCGCCACCGGACAATAAGAATGTGTCTGTACTGTATGCGTGTCCTATCCTGAGTCAGCAAAGTGTAACCTGTGTGTGGCGTGTCTTCGATTCTGGTGGCCAATGAGCGAGATGAGGCTTGTTTGTGTGTAGTTTGTTGCTCGTTTATCTGTCCCACAGACGTTGCCAGTAGGCGCTCACCTTTTTCTTGATAAATGGCTTTAGGTCCATTTCAGGGACGACTATGGGCGAAGTGGCAGCGTCTGTATGAACGGATGTTGGTAGCTTGTCGACCAACTCATTCCCTTCGATCTGGCGGTGCCTGGCACCCAGAACAGCACCATTTATTTATTTATTTTCTAAGGGTGTTTATTCGGCAGAGCTTGGAGCAGCGCAGCGTCAACGGTCAGCGCAGTAACAGCTTCCCAGCACGAGAGCCGTTGCTGAGCGAGAGCGCTTGACCCACTAGCGTTTAGAGCCAGTAGCGCTGTATCCACTAGCGTGTCTCTCTTCTTCACTACAATCACCCCCGGGAGCGATAAGGGAGCCGTCCGGCGACCTAACAGCTCGTCACAATGAGCGGGTCGAAGTAACGCTTGAGACGGTCGACATGGACAATGTCTCGTCCACGGCGGCGCATATCTGAAGATGGCTCAACTGGTTCGATTACGTAGATCACAGGGGATGCGCGTTCGAGAACATGATAAGGGCCTTCATACTTCGGGACCGGTTTTGATGAGAGACCAGGGGCAGTGAAAGGGACTGAGAGCCACACGAGCGCTCCCGGATCGAAGGTGACCGTGGAAGTGGCGTCACCGCGAGAGCTCCTCTGGCGCTCTTGATCATCGGAAGTAAAGGCCCGTGCTAGGTCGCGGCACTCTTCTGCATGCCTGACCGTGGCAGAAATAGGCACACACTCGGATGCATCCGGCCGGTACGGTAGAATGGTGTCGATGGTGTGCGAAGGGTGTCGACCATACAATAAGAAATAGGGTGAAAATCCAGTGGTGCTCTGCGTAGCGGTATTATACGCGTAGGTCACGAAGGGCAGAATGGCGTCCCAGTTCGTGTGGTCGGAGGTGACGTACATTGAAAGCATGTCGCCGAGTGTACGGCCATCCGTTTGAGGGTGGTACGCCGTAGTTGTGGGATGAATAACGTGGCACTCCTTGAGAATCGCTTCAACTACTTCTGACAGAAAGACACGTCCGCGGTCGCTGAGCAGTTCTTGAGGTGGACCATGCCGCAGGATGAATCGGCGAAGTAGGAATGAGGCAACATCGCGCGCCGTAGCTGCTGGGAGAGCGGCGGTTTCGGCGTATCGTGTAAGATGATCTACAGCCACAATGGCCCAGCGGTTACCAGCCGACGTCAAGGGAAGTGGCCCATACAAATCGATGACAACGCGCCCGAAGTGCCGGGTAGGGCAGGGTAGAGGCTGCAGACCCGCTGGCGAGAGTTGGGGTGAAGATTTTCGGCGCTGGCAGTCGGGGCATGAGCGAACGAACTTTTGAACGTAGTTGTACATTCCTCGCCAGTAGTAGCGTTGTCGGAGGCGCTGGTACGTTTTGAAAAGTCCCGAGTGTGCACACTGTGGATCAGAGTGGAACGTTGCGCAGATTTCAGAACGCAGGCTTCGAGGTACTACTAATAACCACTGGCGGCCGTCAGAGGTGTAATTGCGTCGGTGAAGCAGGTCGTCGCGAATGGCGAAATGGCGAGCTTGACGGCGCAACGCACGAGTGGTTGGCGGCGATGACGGGTCAGCAAGGAAGTCTATGATGGAGGCAATCCAGGGGTCCTTGCGCTGCTCGGAAGCGATGGTCTCAATGTCGATGGAAGAAACGTCAAGCTGGGATAGTGAGCAGCAGGCATTGTCGTTAGGCAAGGGAGAACGTGAGAGGGCATGAGCGTCAGCATGCTGGAGTCCGTTGCGGTACAGTACGCGGATATCGTAATCCTGTAAGCGAAGCGCCCAGCGGGCGAGACGAGCTGAGGGATCCTTCAATGACGACAGCCAGCATAGTGCATGGTGATCCGTAACGACATAAAATTAGCGACTATACAAATAAGGCCGGAACTTAATAAGCGCCCAGATGATTGCCAGACATTCTTTTTCCGTGACGGTGTAATTGGTCTCGGCTTTAGTAAGCGTACGGCTCGCATATGCCACAACGTATTCAGGAAACCCTTCTTTGCGCTGCGCTAGGACATCGCCGAGGCCAACACCGCTGGCATCTGTGTGCACCTCAATAGGTGCCGTTGGGTCGTAGTGACGGAGGAGACGTCAGCAAGCGACGGAGTTTAGTGAACGCCTCGTCACACTCGGATGACCACGAATGGAGTGGTCCGTTGCCACCGAGTAGCTTCGTCAGGGGCGATATGACGGCGACGAAATTGCGAATGAAGCGCCTAAAGTAGGAACACAAGCCTACGAAACTTCGCAATTCTTTGACGGACGTCGGTTTAGAGAATTCGGCGACGGCACGAAGTTTGGCTGGATCAGGGAGGATTCCATCCTTCGAGACGACGTGACCTAGTATCCTGAGCTGCCGCGCTGCAAATCGGCACTTCTTTAGGTTCAGTTGGAGGCCAGCGTTTTCTAAGCACGTCAAAACACGCCGTAGGCGTTGAAGGTGCGTGGTGAAGTCAGAGGCAAAAACAACAACGTCGTCGAGATAACATAAGCATGTGTGCCATTTCAAACCGCGCAGAACTGTGTCCATCATGCGCTCAAAGGTTGCTGGCGCATTACAAAGTCCGAACGGCATGACGTTAAATTCGTATAAACCGTCGGGTGTGACAAAGGCTGTCTTCGGCCTATCGACGTCAGCCATGGGTACTTGCCAATATCCGGAGCGTAAATCTAGAGATGAAAAGAATTCTGCTCCTTGTAGGCTATCGATAGCGTCATCGATTCGCGGCAGCAGGTAAACATCCTTGCGAGTGATCTTGTTCAGGCGCCGATAGTCTACACAGAACCGTACCGAGCCGTCTTTTTTCGTAAGAAGGACGACATGAGATGCCCATGGACTGTTCGAGGGTCGGATCACTTCGCGGCGAAGCATATCGTCCACTTGCTCATTAATCACACGGCGTTCTGTGGCAGAGACGCGATATGGGCGTTGCCGCAATAGCGGTTGGGAGCGAGTGTCAATATGGTGCGTGACAGCAGACGTCCGGCCCAGGGAAGGTTGCCCGACATCAAAAGAAGAATGAAATTCTTCTAAGATGCGCAGAAGCTGATAACGCTGAGCTGGGGTGAGGCCATAGGCAATAGATGAATCGAACACACCTGTGGGCAAAGGGTCGGACATAGAGAAAGAACTGAGCGTGTTGTAACTGGCGCAGGACGTGGCTTCGGGAACATCCGTAATTTGTACGTCGTCGATCACCTCCACATGGTCAAGACATTCGCCTTGAAGCAGCATCACGGGGTATGAGAAGGGGTTACAGACGAAAATAGCGGTGGAGCCCTGTTTGACGCTCACAGTTGCAAAAGGTAGCAGCAGACCTTTTCGAGCATAAAATCGGCCAGACGGAGAAAGTAGGGCGACGGCGTCAGAGAGGCTGCTGCAATGCATTGAGACAATCACTGACGACTTGGGAGGAACTGCTGGTCTCGTGCCTGACGAGCAGTTTGTTCGCAAAAGAAGCATTATCGAGAGGCGTCATATCTGAGATCGGCGACAGTTCTAGTTCGGCCCGTGCACAATGAATAACAGCATTGTGGCGGGCGAGAAAGTCCCACCCCAGGATAACTTCGTGGGAGCACGAAGAAATCACAGCAAATTCGATGGCGTATACAACGTCCTCGATGAGAACACGAGCGGTGCACGCCGCTAGCGGATGAATACGCTGTGCGCCTGCTGTGCGGAGGGAGAATCCGGCAAGGGGCGTTGTGACCTTTCGAAGCAAGCGACAAAGCTTTGCGTCCATAACTGACACAGCGGCTCCGGTATCCACGAGGGCATATGTGCGCACACCGTCAACTAACACGTCTATCACATTGGTTGGGCTACGTTGAGGACTTTCGCGTTTCGACGGCGTCGCAGCCCTTGCCTCATGGACTGCGACGATTAGTTTTCCTCATCCCGAGCTCCGGGACGAGGCCGCATCGGTGATGGGGTGCGTCGGCGTGGAGAAGGTGAGCGGCGAATGTTGGCAGACCGGCGGAATGGTGGTGACGCTGCCCGAGGTTCGTCGTCGTAATATCGGCGCGGAGAACCCACCATAGGACTTGGCGCATATGGTGTAGCGCTAGGCGACTGCACGCGACTACAGTGGCGTGCGACGTGGCCTGCGTAGCCGCACGCAAATCATATCGACCGATTGTCCGCCGTATGCCACCGAGTCGCTGTGGCAGGTCCCATCCATGTGGGAGGACGCGTTGGACGTGGCGGCTGGTGAAGTGATTGCACGGCAGGCTGTTGTCGTGGCATAGCGAGGACTTCGGCGTACGTGAGAGGTCCCCGCTGAGGGAGTTGTTGAGGCTTGGTGACGACTTCCGCCTAGCTGAGTGGCACAGTCGTTGGTATCTGTTGGGGCCTGGCCATGACTTCGGCGTAGCTGTGAGGCGCAGCCGCAGGAACGCGCTGGTGGTGCTCAGGCAAAACCTCGCGCAGTTCTTGGGCTATGACGCGGCGAAGCGAAGGCGCAAAACTCGGCGTTGGCGCGTGTACCGGCTGCGGCTGTGCAAAATCCATTAATAAATGACAGTAGCCGGGCAACTTCCTCGCGTACGATCGCCTTCATTTCTGCGAGCAAAGCTGTCTGGTCGGACATGGCAGCCAAACCGGCGAGGTGTTCGTCACGCGGTAGAGATCGACGGGTCAGTGATCGCTGCCTGCGTAGTTCTTCATAGCTCTGGCACAGTGTGATAATTTCAGCCACAGAGCGAGGACTTTTGGCCAGCAACATGTTAAAGGCGTCGTCTTCTATGCCTTTCAGGATGTTGCGAATTCGATCAGACTCCGCCATGGCCGAATCGACCTTCCTGCATAGGTCCAGGACATCTTCAATATAGCTGGTGAATGTTTCTCCTGGCTGTTGAGCTCGCTCCCGCAAACGCTGCTCGGCCCGCAGCTGTCTGGAACTCTGTTTTGTGGTTATTATACCACAGGCTGGCCACACCAGCGAGGTAGAACAGAACATGGCGCAGTTTGTCCGCTTCGTCCCACTTGTTATGGGCGCTTACCCTGCCATACGCCGTGAGCCATTCGTCCACGTCAGTGTCGTGCGCTCCAGTGTAGATAGGAGGGTCGCGGTGACGAGGTACCTCGGGACACGCAGTGGGCGCGGGATGAGGCGTTTGCTCGGAGGCGTCTTGGGGCATGGTAGATGGTAGGGTACGGGACCGGAGTTCCAGGATGATTGTCTGAGGTTACCCAGCACAATCCACCAATTCTAAGGGTGTTTATTCGGCAGAGCTTGGAGCAGCACAGCGTCAACGGTCAGCGCAGTAACAGCTTCCCAGCACGAGAGCCGTTGCTGAGCGAGAGCGCTTGACCCACTAGCGTTTAGAGCCAGTAGCGCTGTATCCACTAGCGTGTCTCTCTTCTTCACGACAATTAATTAATTAATTTATTTATTTATTTATTTATTTATTTATTTTACCATCAAGCGCACAGAGCTTTACAGGGTGAGGTACATAAATGACCAACAAAATACCAAATGTAACAACATGTGCAATACTAATAACATCTACAATACACAGGAGGCAATGTTAGGCTAGTACAACGAAAAAACGAAAAGTTTGCTGCTTGGTTACATACGCGATGCAAATGATGGAATAAAGAGCTATAATTACGGGGTTTCAGTGCATACTTAGATTTCTAAAACATTTCAACACCCTTAAACAGTCAGTATAGATGACTGTCTTCGGTATGTCTACCTGTTTGATGTGTTTAAACCGCAGCCAGGATGGCGTAGGCCTCCAGCTGTAAGATGGTTGTGTTTGGGTGTAGAACTCCGGCAGCCGAAAAGGATGGACCGACCGCCGCGTAAGACACGCCAGCGTGTCACTTTGAAGCATCCGTAAAATATTCCGGACAAGAGTATTTGTGCTGCTATTTGAGCAAGTGCATACGTATAAGTACGACCGGCACATGCTTTGTAACATCAATGAAGGACAGATCATGGTCAATCAGCTGTCACTGCCATGGTGGGAGCTGTACAGGAAGGGTCGTGACATCGTGACCTTGGAGCGACACATCCATTTCTTCGGCAAGACTTCTTACTCACAGTGCGTAGAGCTTTCTCACGGAAGGGCAGTTCTGAAAGATTTGGGCACTGGACAGATGATTTATATTTGTGTAGGTAGGGCGTCTGTTGCTTGAGTTCACTTTTAGGAAATGCACACAGGATAAGTACGTGCTCGGCAGATGGAACGACCATTCATTTGATTCAGCATACAGACTTTCTACGGGGCTTGTTCTGAACGCACCCGTGGAAAGGCGGTTGCACAGGTGGTGAACAGGGTCCAAAATCTTCAGGGTGCTCGGCGTCGCAGAGTGATATAGAATGGAACCATAGTCTATACGTGATCGGTGAGGCTCTTATCAATATATATCTTGCGTAGTGCGAGACAACACTTTCAAGATGTTCATTGTTTTCATGCACTCGTTTTTAGATACTTTAGAAGAGGGATAAACGTTAGCTTCGTGTCTAGAATTACGCGCAGGAATTTGTGTTCCGCTTTTACAGGTAGACCCTCACCCTGCATCTCGATGTTGGGATCAAGGTGCACACCTGCATTTCTGCAGAAGAGGACGCATGTGGACTTTTGTGGGTTAAGCCTAAACCCATTCTCGTCTGTCCACTTAGCTTGTTCAGACCAAGCTGAACCTGCCGCTCACAGATTGCGAGGTTACATGACGTGAAGCCTATCTGTACATCTTAGACATATACTGAATAAAATATGTTGCGTGGGATGTACAGACGCACAGAGCTCATTTTTATGATAATGAGGCTGCAACTGAGCACACCACCCTCTGGTACTCCAGTTTCCTGCACATATGGTCGTGATAGGGCATTACCCACACGAACAAGAAATCGGCGGTAGGACAGGTAACTTTCAATGATATTCAGCATATTGCCACATATTCCAAAGTGCGCGAGGTCTCTCAGTATTCCGAACCGCCACTTTGTGTCGTGTGCTTTTTCCATATCGAGGAAAAAAGACAAGAAGAATTGCTTGTAGACAATAGCCTCACCATTCTGAGTACATCTATGCGTATCAGATGGTCAGTGGTGGGTCGGCCATCGCGAAACCCACACTGGTATGGGCCAAGCAGCTTGTGTGATTATAGGAAATGTATCAGACGGCGGTTTACCATTTTCTCGAAAACTTTGCAGAGGCAGCTTGTTAGAGCTATTGGCCGATAACTAGATACGGACGATGGATCCTTGCCCTGCTTCAGTATAGGGATCACTATGGCCTCTTTCCAGGCAGAGGGGATCTCGCCGGATGTCCATATGGAGTTATACAGACAAAGAAGGGTTTTCTTCCTTTGAGAGGGCAGATTCTTCAACATTCAGTTTAGTATGCGGTCAGAGCCTGGGGTAGATTGATTGCAAACGGTGAGTGATGCATGCAGCTCTGCTAGAGAGAAAGGTAGGTTATATGGCTCGTTCCCAGTGCTCTTTCGGGGTAGTTATTTTTTCTTCTATTGTTGCTTTGTATTTTCTAAGTGCTGAAGAATAGTGCGATGAACTGGACACATGTTCAAAATGTGCAACCAGGTGGCTCGCTTGGTCCTCCAGGCTGTCGTCTCCCTGCATGTGTACCAGAGGAGGTGGATGTGTTTGTCGTCCTCTTACTGTAATGACCCTGTTCCAAACCTTGGCCTCATCCGTGTACGAGTTGAAAGTTGAAAATAATTTTGGCCAGCTGTCTCTACTGGCTTGTCTACGCGTTCTCCTACCTTGGGACTTGATTTTCTTGAAATTGACAAGGTTTTCAGCAGGGGAATCACTAAGTTGCCTCCATGCTTTGTACGGCTGCCTTCGCGCGTTCCTGCATTGTTCAGTGCACCACGGAACATGGCGTTTGCTAGAAAGTACACTTGTTTGGGGAATACACTTAGAAGCTGCATCACTTATGAAGTTAGTAAAATACTCGACGTCACCGTCATGCTGAAGTGACTGAAATCCGAATGAAAGGCAACAGGAGAGCCGCGATTTAAAATAGAAAGGAAGAGAATGTGTGCACATCAATGCAATGCCGTGCACTACAGCAACAACCCACATGTCAAGTAGCAGGGCAATGCAAGGGTGTTGAACGCAGTCTGAGCAATTGTTCTCTCCCCCAACAAGGTGTACTAAAACGCAGTGAAGTGCGGTTTTTTAGCCACACCAAAATGAGGGAAGTCAAATAAAAGACCCCGAATCATTATCTCGCAGTCTCAGAAACTTATGGTTAACATTGAGATCTGTTTCTTGCAAGATCACTACTATATTGGCCTCGAACAACTATTGAACAAACATAGCCCTAAGAGGGCCAAGGCGAAGCAGTTTTTGGAATCGTCTAACATTAAGTGGCATTTCTTTTTCCTTCCAGGTACGACGGTCACCTGGAGGCCCAGGAATCATCAGGACAAATAACTCCGAATATATATGAATGATATCTAATGTGTTTGTGATGACGGAGCAATTATGTTGAAACGCTTAAAAAAACAATGAAACAATAAACAATGAAACACATTAAAACTGCTTTTTTTTCTCTTGTTAGCAACGTAAACATAAAAAAAACTTCACTTTGGATTTCTCTGCATTCATCCAACCACTGCGGCATGTATGAGGCAGTACGGCATGCGGCAGTGTGCTCCGCAAGACAAAATATTTTTTATGTTGCTTGGCTCCCAAAAGAGTTCTTCAATTCAAATACATGCAAGGTGTGTTCGAAAAGAAACCAAACATTTGCTTTAACATCTTTATTGATTTTGTACAACATTTCATGCATGTCCCCTTCAATGTAGTCCCCGCTTCTGGCAATACATTGTTCCTATCATCTCATCCATTTTTGGAACACCTCCTGGAACGCTTTTTCTGGGATGGCGCGTAGGTCTCATGTCGTATTGTCTTGAAATTGCTTTTATTGGTTGGAAACGACGTCCTTTCAACGTGATTTTAAGTTCAGGAAACAGGAAAAAGGCTTCTTGGCTAGGTCGGGAAAGTACGGTGGATGGGGCACGAGAGTGTGATGTTTTGCTAGATAGCTGATGACAAGGAGCGACGCGTGAACTAGCTCATTGTCATGTTGAAACAATTAAGTCTGGGTTTCTCACAATTCAGGCTTCCTACTGCACACAGCATCCCGCAAACGCGCTAGAATTCCTTGGTAGACTGCCTTGTTTACAATCTGACCACGTGGTACAAATTCCCGATGGACTATATCTTTCCAGTCAGAAAACACCACCATTACCTTGATTTTTTGCTGACTAATGCGTGCTTTCTTGGGCGAGAAGACTGTTCGCCCACCCACTGCGACGACTGCACTTTTGTTTCAATAACAGAGCCATAAACCACGTCTCATTGCCTGTTGTGATGTTACAGAAGTTTTCATTATCATTGCCAGTGGCATGCAGCTCCCGGCTTATTTCAACACAGGGGTTTCTTATCGACACTGAACAAACGCGGCACGAATTTCGCACTGACACGACGCATCTCAAGTTTGTCATTCTCAATAGGATTCCATGATTCTATGCTGATGCCCACTTCGTCAGCTAGTTCTCGAACCGTTAAACGACGATTTCCACGAATCGCAGCACGCACTCTCTTGACATGGCCACCATCGGTTGATGTGGAAGGTCGTCCAGGCTTGGGATCGTCACCAACCAACATTGTGCCTTGTTAAAAATGCTTAAACTACTCATAGCACTGAGTGCGACTCATACAGTTTTCCCATATGCTTGGTTAAGAAATTGAAATGTCTCTGTGAAAGTTTTGCCAAGTTTGTAACAAAATTTCACACAAACACATTATTCTTCAACCTCTTTCGTTGTTACTTTGGCACTAATCCAGCAAACAGCTTGTACACGTGCACACTTCGGCGGCTGTAGCTCACCAACCAATGGTCAGAGCGAAAAGCGGCAAATGGCAGTTTGTTGTCTAAACCCGCTGCTACATGCGTTCAGTAGCCGCAGCGTGCTCTCTGCCGATTTGCGTGCTATTTGAATAGTTTGGTTTCTTTTTTGAACACACCTCGGACAGTTTCATGCAGCATTTTCATTCTTTCTTTTAATTCTAGTCGTAGATAGCTATTTTTCATTAGAGCTGCGAGCACTGAGTTGTCTAAATTCCTCATTAGATAACTTATCTTTGGAAAATTTGACCTTACAGTAAGTTTAGTACATATGTGTGTTCTGTTCCTCATGTTTTAGCTATCGGCTATTTTACGTAGTTCTGGTTATAAAAAAAATATTCTTTAATGAACGAAGAAACGGTGAACTGAGAGGCCCAACTTTTGTTGGTCGCAACTGCATGAAGTACAGGCATGTTAATGCATTATGCTAGTTTCACATTTTAAAAGCTGCAGGCACTAACACTGCCTATCTGCTTTAGTATTTCCTGTAGCAGTGTGGCTTTTATTTGTTACTGTCAGAGCTTGGTATATAAGTCCCCATTCTGTGTTGAAAACCTACAGTGAAACTATGCTGGGCACTTTTCACTTTGTTGTATTGTAAATAAATCATTCTCCTTTGAAAAATATGTTCTTTGTCTGTGTCTGCATGAACGTACATGTCTGCAACAATGTACAGCATGCTTTCAGATTGCGTACACAGATGAAATGGGCATTCTGCAAAAAGCATACTTAACGTTGTAGGAGAAAAACGTGTGCTTTTAATAACTGTGCATATTGGGCGCAGTTTATATAACGAAGGCAGAGGCACTCAACCAATGTACACGACAACTAAATCCGAATTCGATCGCTCCTTTGAGATAATTAGGTATGCTAGCGGGCAGTCCATCTCACCTGCTTGCAACCACTTCATGGCACACCTTCCTTTACCGGACAGAGCACAATAGTGCGTGCTCATTTAATACAGCGCATGCACTTTAATGCCGTATGCACGGTGCTTTCTTTTTCTATTTTTTTAGATAACTAAAGGTAGTTTGTGCATGAATGCGGCTCGTTTTGCGCATGGAGATTCACTTGCATTCCAGATAGCAGAGAGTGCTCATTGCGGTGGTGCTGATCACACAAATGCAGGGCAAGATACAATGGGCAAATTGCGGTTATACCACGTTAATTTTGCGTCGAAGTCATCGACTTGCAATTGTATATGAATAGAACCGTTGTAAGCTTCGACACGCCGGCAAAATCCCACCCTGTTGTGCGAAATTTCAAACAGCTGATTCGTTCACTTTCAACGACAGTCGCCGCACTAACAAGGTGACCTTAGCGTTTCGGCCGCACCTGTCGCATTCCGACGGAAATGCAAAAACGCTTGTGTCGTCCTTTCGGTGCTCGTTAAATAACTCCAGGCGGCCACGGTTAATCCGTAGCTCTATATTATTGCGTCCCTCGTAATCCACAGCAGTTTCCGGACGCTAAGCCCTATAATATAAATTCTTTAACCACGCCTCGATTTCTTACCTGCCTTCGTTCCTTTAAGCTCGACGGTACTGCAGGTATGGCCACGGTAACTCGTGGCAACGTCGCATGCATGCGCCTGGCAGGTGAAGAGGTGAAAACAAGCTAGCGTGTGCAAAGCAGTGAAGCTTCCGATATTTGCAATGCTGTTACGGTAGGCTCACGGGCGGAGATATTGACACGCCTTGCTGCTTCAAAATAAACACTTCATCATTAATTACAACGGAACAGCATAATAGGATCGGTTCGAGAGCATTCTTCTTGATACTCACAAAAGGTATATATGTCAGTCTTTCGGACAGGGCATCCCCATCGAGGCCAGCGGAGGTGAATGGAAATATTTGTTGGTTTAACAAACTTAGTCGGGCCGGTAATATCCCGCCCGCTTATTCGACGTCTCAGAATATCCGAGCCGTATTGTCGTTATACCGTCGAGGCAGCGCAACAGCGCGGATCAGTTTTAACCGAACCTTCTGAACGAGGTTGAAAGTTTCTCAGACAAAGCCGAGTTCCCGGTTAAACAGTGACTGCAGCCGCATCATAGCGAATAAAGACAAAATATTAAAGAACCACATTTGTCTGGCGAAGCAGTTTTTCTTTTCGTGCAGCTCCATTCTCCGTAATCCTACCCAATTTAGCCTTTCCGCCTCACATGACAGCTATTGAAAGCGCTATTCGTATACTGATACTCATTTAAATACATCTACTGTCACCAACGACCTAAGCATCGGTAACAGGTACACAAACTATGTGTGTATCACGCACGATCGCCGATGGTGCACGATCAACATAAAACGACAGCCTGGGAAACACAAATGTATCTACAAATAGCTGTGCGAGTCCTCAGGGCAGCGTAGTGATGTGGAGTAGTGGATAGTGTGTTTGGTTCTCACGCGGTGTACCCGGGTTCGATTCCCAGTGTTCCCATGTTTGTGTGAAGTGCGTTGCCATGCTTGTGTTGTGTGTTATCAATTTCCTATAATGTTGTTCTATGCAATGTCTATGAAACGGCACTGAAAACCACAGTGGACGGCGCCTGTCCTAAAATAATTTTTTTCGCAAAAAAAAAATACCCAATGGGCCGCATAAGATTTGGACCGCTTAGTAAGCCGGACAGGTTTGATCTGAAATACGGCATAAAAATTTGGATTACAGGTGACGTTCACCAAGCGGCCCTACTGTGGGCCGTTTAAATGCAGGCCGCATAAGCAAGAGCCGCATAAAATAGGCCACATACGCCGTAGGCCGCTTACAGTGAGCCATTTATAAGCGTCGAAATTTTGATCTACTTTCTGCCCTATATGCGTTGTTTAAGGCGGTATTTGCTAAGAGTGTACGCCTAAATAACGCGAAAAGGCTACTCCAAGCCATAGACTGACTAGAAGTGTGCAGTCACGCCGTGGTAGGTCGGACGGAATACGGAGCTGTAAATTACGGTCTAGGTGAATGCGTGCACTTGAATTCGCTGAATTCCACTGAATCACGCGCAAGCGCGGAAAGTTTTGAAGAGAAAGCTTCATTACCCTACCTCGGGCAGCCATCCGCGACTCAACAGTTTTCACCTTGAGAGCTAGAGGTCAAACCACATGAGAGCATTAAGGCGCATTTATAGAGCCTCCATGATTGTTCTGGTTAATTTGCGAGTTTTGCAACTATATGAAACTAGTGTTGCGGACCGTTGCTCTAAGTGCGCAGGTTTCAGTCCGTCCATGCAGATGACTTCCGATCGTGCACAAATTTCAATTGTAAAATTTTTTGGTTGCGACGAAGTACTTAAAATGGGCCGTCGTACGGTGGTTGAAGGGGTTTCCACACAGCATCGCGGCGCAGGAAAACGTGGGTGCAGTTCGACAAGAAAACAAAACTAGCCTGCTTTGCTCGAGTCGGTGTGGGACGGAGGCTGTCCATCAAGTCCGAAAGCGGGACACGTGCTTTAGAGGGTCACGCAAGTGCTCGTTTTTGCTTCCTTCTATAAACTGGACAGGGAGCAAGGCTGGTGCAATAGAGCAACTCACCGATGGTGCATTTGAAGCAGCTTTTCAGCGTTGTGCGCATGCCGAGCAGAACAAGTGTTAGCACTTCGGTCCATCGAGATGGTTCTCCGTATGCAGTTATGGAAGATTTGAGCTGCGTATGATTCGCTCCACTAGGCTGTTAGTTGCTGGCTGGAGCGCAGTGGTGCGAATACGATGCGTGCCGAGGAGAGCGAGAAGTTCCTTGAAAAGGAACGACTCAAATTGCCGTCCGTGGTCTGTTGTGATGCTGGATGGTAATCTGAAGCTCGCAATCCATGTCTGCAGGAATGTCTTTGCGACGGTCTCCGTAGACATATATCCCATATGAAGAGCTTCCGGCCAGCGAGTTAAGCGGTCGACACATGTAAGAAGGTTGCAACTTTCTTGGGAAGGTTGCAAAGGACCAATTATGTTGATGTGGACTTCTCTGAACCAGGCGTCTGGGGCAGGAAGGCTGACATTGGACTCAGTGTGACACTCTATCTTTGAACGTTGGCACTGAGTGCCTGTGCGCGACCAATTTCCGATGTCTTTATTCATGCCTAGCCACAGGTATCGCGTGGTCACAAGTACTTGCGTTGCATGGGCTCCCGCGCGCTAAAGAGAGTGTAGCGAGTCGAATACACAGCCGCAAAAATATGTCGGTACAAATGGGCGTGGTGTGCCTGTGAGCATGTGACATGTGAGTAGCTGCGTGCATGCTTGCAAGGGCACGTCTTGAAAAGGAGTCGTTGAACAATTTCTTAGCTCTCGGAGCTCTTCATCGTCATTTTGCTCCAATGCCATTTTATCAAAGTCGATCGAATTTTAATGCAAAGTGACATTGCTCATTTGTGCACCTGAGAGTGCATCAGCTGCTGCGTTCTCAGAGTCAGGTGACATGGCGAATATCACTGCAGAATTGTGATATGAATAGTTGTCTAATTTATCTTGGTGAGAATCCATCTGATTTGGTCGTGAAAGCGTAGGCTTATGATCAGTGAGGATATAGATTCCAAAAAGTGGCGGAAATATTTCACTGCCACATAGATAGTGAGTAGCTTAGGTCCGTAGGTGCTGTAGCGGGTTTCTGCAGGGGAGAGGGTTTTTTAATCGAATGCGAGAGGCTTTCATTGTTCCGCAATACATCGCTACAGTGCGGCCCCCACATCGTTGCTGGAAGCGTCTACCACAAGGCAGGTCGGTGCGGCTGGCTGTAGATGAGTGAGAAAAGCTGCAGTCGCCAGGTGACTTTTAATTGTGTTGAAGGCGGCGCGAGCTTCCTCCGTTCATTCCAGCGGTGCTGTGTCTGTCCGGGTGTTAAGAGAAGATCGTTTAACGGCTTCAGTGTGCGCGCACAAGCTGGTATTAAACAGCGATGAAAATTGAACAGTCGAAGAAATTGTCGAAGTTTTAGCTTGTTGACCAAAGTGGGAGGTTATAACAGCTTGGACTTCGGCATTCAGTGGTTGGATACCATCACACGTGATGCGATACCCCAAAAATGAGTTTCTGCAGCTCCGAAGAGGGATTTGTCTCGGCGGATCACAATTCCGTATTCGTCCAGGCGAGAGAATAGTTGCCACAAATCGGTGGCATGTTCCTCAGCCGGAGTGCTAGCGACTAGGATGTCGCCGACGTATGAACAGCAGAAATCCAAGCCTCGGGTCACCTCTTCGACAAACCGCTCGAAAGTCTGCGATGCATTACGCAGTCCAAAGGGCATTCTTGTGTACTCTTATAAACCGAAGGGTATCGTGACTGCTTTCTTGGGAATATCGGCCGCTTCCACCGGTATTGTTGATAAGCTTTGAAGAGGTGAACTTTGGAGAACACAGTGGCTCTGTGCCAGGTCCCGACAAACTCATGCAAATGGGGGACAGGACAGCAATCCGGCTGTGTTACCTTGCTGAGGGAACGGTAGCCACTCACCTGGAGGTGACTGGAGTCACCTGGACGCAAGTCACCTGGAGGAGACTTTGGGACCAAGTGGAGCGGGGATGACCATGGACTTGAGGATGGGGCCCAGAATACCGAGTTCAAGCATATGCTCAAATTCACGTCGGGCAATGTTCATCCTCTCAGGTGGCAGGCGGCCAGGACGGGCGTGTACTGGGGTCCCGATATGATGTGTCACGCGGTGCTTGACAGGACATGTGGTGTTCACAGGAGATGCAAGGCAGGAAAGGTCTTTCAAGGAGTCCGTGAATTCGTGGTGAACATTCGATCCTTCCAGTCAAAGGAACGTTGACGTCATCATTTCCGTGGAGGACGGATGCCGTAAATGCTCAAGTGCATTGCTGCATCTTGTAGCCGTGAGTTCTGCATGATTATAATAAGTCTGTAGTGAAGAAGAAAATCTGCTCGGATCATCGCGTGCTTCACGTCTGCCACAATGAATATCCTACGAAAAATTCGGCGCAGCCGAAAGACCATCGTTAGAGATCGCTGCCCATACGTTGCGATTCGCGTGGCGTTCATGGCTTGAAAATTGTATGCGGGGTGACCTCGGCGTTCCGCACTCGTCGACGGAATTGCACTGACTTGAAACCTGTGTCCGACAGGAAGCGGGTTTTTGAGACTTTGGCCAGGACATAAAATAAGTGGGATTAGGAATGGCAGAATACTTGAGACTAATGCTTTCGTGCAGTTGCGGGTTATCGCTTTTAGACGGCGTTTGCTGATCTCTTGAAAAACGAACCTCTTTCGCATTCGTAATTTCAACGCGTGGCTGGTGTTGAGCTTTCTTGACGCACCCAATAGCAGATGAAAAGCGCCATGCGGTTGGGCCTGCGGCACCATCCGCTTTCTGTGCGCGGCCGGCATGTTTCCCTGACGGGTGCAGGGGGCCACGCACTTGCTTGCATTTTCTCTAAAACGGCGATAATACCAGAAGATGCGTGCAGTTTCAGGAGAAGATGGAGCTCGGGTGTCTCTATCGTTTGTTCTTCAATGCTTGTAGAGTGCGCGCAATCCGCTAGACTTCCTTTTTAGGATACTTCAATTCCGCTATTGGATTTCCCGTGAGTGAATCCGGAGAACCTTCATTCACTTTTGCGGTGCTTTCAAAAGCAGAAATCTCCTGTGCCGCGACTGCCAGCACCCTGTTTGCAAGAGCGGAGAGGCCATCCAGGGGCAAGTCCCCTGCCGTTTCCAGGACCATGCACACATTGGCAGGGAGGCGCTGGAGAAACTGTTAGAGGAGGAGGGAGTCGTTCATCTTCGACGCGTTGTCCGCCAAAAGCTGCCGCATGCAGCATTATAACAGCGATGTTTTGTGGTCACCCAGGTCTCGCGCCGTTATTAGCTGTTGCAGGCGCATTTGCTCGGAAAGGGTGGGGAGGTGGGTTCTGCTCCGTCGGCTGCTTCTCACAAGGCGCCACACGCGCGCCGTATCTTGAATGTGATCTGCGATGTGGGCGAAGTGCGCGCCCGCGCGCCTTATCTTCAATACGATTTGCGATAGGGACAAAGTGCATGCGCTGAGTGCCGGTAGCTTCGTATGCGCTGTGCTTTCGACGTTTAGTTTGCGTTGAAGCGTAGACGAGAGACAGCACGAACGTCAATTTGCTCAGTGGTGCTTGCGCGCTTTCTCACTCCGGCGTTTTCACAGTGAGTTCCCGCGGTCATCCAGCAAATTGTGTTCATGTTTCGCTGCGCGCGCCTGACACCGTGCTCGTCGATTGAGTTAGTAAGCGAATGTTTAAAACTTTAAACGGCCAATTTAAACTACTGTCCTTGCTTCGTACAGCCCTCTAGTAATTTGCTATTGCAATCGATGAACGCCTTTCAGGCGAAACTGCGACTTTTTCAGCAGAAAATCCCTTTTCAACTATTTAGATGACGTTCATTCTTTACAAATTTATCGACGGATGAATCCGTAGCATGACCTATAAACAGAGGCTACTGCTGCAATGCTAGCATTTCTATGGCGCATACCTCCAAGGACTTGCACACGATCTTTCTGATGAGGCAGCAGTGCCACTAGTGCTTACACATTTTAGAAAACCACCCTGTCATAAATTATGTTTTACGTTCATAGGACACTTTACAGCCATTTTCATAATTTTTATACATTTATGTTCCATCACAGCCGTGTTCCATCAAGGATTTCAACTTTATTCTTTCATTAAATGATCATAATAACTTACATGGCGCTCATTGGCCAGACATGACCCTTGCGCCAATGAGCCTCACATATCATCATCATCATCATCATCATCATCATCATCATCATCATCATCATCATCATCATCATCATCATCATCATAATCTTTATGAGTGGAACGCGAGAGCATTCAATGATCCCTGACTACTTCTCACGCTTCCCGGCAACTGCAGCTTAAACGTCGTCATCATCGTCATCAGCCTATATATATATATATATATGTCCACTGCAGAACGAAGGCCTCTCCCTGCGGTCTCCAATTGCCCCTAGCTTATTCGAACTTGCGCCTGCAAATGTCCTAACTTCATCACCCCACCTTGTTTTCTGCCATCCTCGACTGTGCTTCCCTACTCTTGGAATCCATTCTGTAACTCTAATGGTCCACCCGTTATCCATCCTATGCATTACATGACCTGCCCAGCTTCATTTTTTCCTCTTAATGTCAGCTAGAATATCGGCAATCCCCTCTCTGATCCACACCGCTCTCTTCCTGTCTCTTAAGGTTAGTCCTAAGATTTTTCGTTCCTTCGCTTTTTGTACGGTCCATAACTTGTTCTTGAGCTTCTTTGCTAACCACCAAGTTTCTGTCCCATATGTTATCACCGGTAGAGCGCAATGATTGTACACGTTTCTTTTCAACGACAGTGGTAATCTGCCAGTCAGGATTTGGAATGCCTGCCATATGCACTTCAAGCCAATTTTATTCTTCTGTAAATTTCCTTCTTATGATCAGGGTCCAGTGTGAGTATTTGACATAAATAAACATGCTCCTTTACAGACTCTAGAGGCTGACCGGCGATCCTGTGTTCTTGTTCCCTTGCCAGGCTATTGAACATTATCTTTGTCGTCTGCATATAATATTCAACCCCACTCTTACACTTTCTCGGTTAAGGTCCTCAATAATTTGCTGTAATTCGTCCCCATTGTTGCTGAATAGTACATTGTCATCTGCGAACCAAAGGTTGCTGAGATATTGGGCGTTGATCCTCACTGCTAAGCCTTCCCAGTCTAAGAGCTTGAATACTTGTAAGCATGCAGTGAATAGCATTGGAGAGATTGTGTCTCCTTGCCTGACCCCTTTCTTGATAGGTAACTTTCTACTTTTCTTGTTGAGAACCAAGGTAGCTGTTGAATCCTTGTAGATATTTGCCAAGATATTCACGTACGCCTTCTGTACTCTTTGTTTACGCAATGACTCTATGAATGCTGGTATCTCTACTGAATCAAATTCCTTTTCGTAATCGATGAAATCCATATAGAGAGGTTGATGGTATTCCGCAGACTTCTCGATTACCTGATTTATGACATGGATATGATCCATCGTGGAATATCCCTTGCTGAAGCCAGCATGTTCTCTTGGTTGACTGAAGTCGTGTTTTCCTAATTCTATTGGAAATTATCTTGTTGAATATTTTGTACAATACTAAAAGCAAGCTAATGGGTCTATAATTCTTCAATTCTTTAACGCCTCTCTTCTTATGGATCAGTATAATGTTGGCATTCTTCCAGCTGTCTGGCACGCTTGAAGTCGTAAGGCTCTGCCGATCCCAGCATAGTGCAGGACGTTCAAGTGTCAGGTAGGGTAAAGTGCAGCGACCGTAGGATAGTGAGCTCTAGGATTTCTCTCAATTTGTAAAGAAAAAGGATAAAATTAGTCAAGAAGTACATTTTGCTGCGTGTGTGTAGGTTTGGAAATGTGATAGTTTGGATAAATCTGAGAGCTACTACCTCTTGAGTGCAGAGCTTTTTGTTAGGGTAAGGGTAAATGATGTGCTTCAGCCGCTGGATCTAGAGGCGCTCGCAGTAATTGGATGGCAGGGGCACGAAGCTAAAGGGTGGGGATTGATGGGAAGATTTGTTTTGCCACGCTCGGCTGATTAGCGCTCGAGCTAAGGCGTTCGCCCTTTCTTTCCCCTCTAGTCCCGCATAGCCTGGCGCTAACGTGATTTCACAGAATTCTTGCAGCCTCGGGTCGAGGATCTTAGCCGCCAGCAGCGGTGTTTTCATCCATTGGCGAAGTCCTACAGGCCTGTTGCGAGTCGGTAACGACATGAACTTCGCTGCCCACCTTGTCTTGTTGCTTTATTACTAGCCTTAGCTAGCCGTAGCTGGCGTATCTGCCCTCTTGGACGCCGCGAGGGTTAAGGAGTTGTCTCTCCCGTTCACGGCGGCTACGGCAAGGAGGCCCCCTTGAGGGTACACCGCCACGTCCACGTACGTTACGTACGGGTCACCTTTGAATTGTCGGCGCTGTCTATCGAAGCGAACCTTGCGTCATCCTTAGTAGATTTCATGACTGATGCGCTTCGAGACGGGGCTCGCCTAGATCTTGGCCCATGTCTGTGCCGTACACAGAGTAGCCTTGAGCCAGGTGCAAAACTGCACACAATTTTGCTGCCACAGCTCGGCCGCGCAATTTCTGGCTTCTTCTGTTATAAGCTCGTTTCGGAGATGGAGTTTTCGGTTTAACCGCTGTCACTTCCACCGTTTGAGGAGGCCCTCACGGGCTTCCCAGAAGTCTGAGAGCCGGCGGTCGACTTCGGGCGTCTCGACCGCGCACTGGATGGTTTTGGTGGTCTGTATGTGGGCGTCCCGGAGGTGCTGCATCCATTCCGCATTGTTCGTTATACCGATTTTCGGCGGTGGGTACTGCATATAAGCGTCCCAGTCCGTGAGCATAATTTCGCCAATTGCTCTCTTGAGTTTAGGGGTTGATACGTAGATGCTGAGGATGTAGTGATCGCTGCCCAGTGTTTCGCCCAGGTGCGTCCATTAGTATTCCCTTGCGTTTTTTGACAAATGACAGGTTCGGAAACGTGTCTTGACTGACATGGTTGTCTACTCGGGTTTGTTGGTGGAGGTTGGTTATCAATTCGAGGCCCCTTTGTCCAACCGCGTCGAGAAGCGAAGCAACCTCCCCTTCTGCGTGTCTTGTTGGTAGCCCCCAGCCGTCTGTCTAGCTTTCATGTCTTCCACCACTACTATAAGATTGCTATTAGTGGCTATCGCGCTGTCGTAAATGATGTTGCGGAAGTCGTCCTTCTGAGCCCTTGGTGGACTGTACAAAGGAAAGATGAAAGCGCTACGTCTACCCCTCTTCTGCGGGAGGACTTCCACTATCACGTGATTAATGTCGTTACGTTGATAATGTCCCACTGCGTTACCGTTTTGTGAACTAAAACCGCGACCTTCGGTGATCCCGCGTGTTTACTTACGTAGAAACCACGTTACGGAAACCATCGGCTATTTCCCGACCTCTTGAAGGCAGATGACGTCGGGGGGCATGGGTGATTTTGGATGTAGAGCTAAAGCGAACTTGCCTTCTTGTTCAAAGAGCGACGATTCCACCGCCACATCTCGAGGTGTTCGTGCGCGCTGCCTGTGGTGTTAGCCATTGCTGAGGTTCATGCCGCCGCCGTCGGAGTTGGCGGCGGTTTATTCGCCAGTGCGCCTTGATGAGTGGGTTGCTGCTCTCGTCGTCGACCCGCTTGCGCGAGCCAAACTCAACCTTGCGTATTCTTCTTTCAAGGTCACCACTACTTAGTGTGGTCTCCTTGACTTGTTTATTTCGTCCATCTCGCAAAGCATCTGTTGCATCATAGCACAAATGTTTTCAAGGGTAACTACACTTGATTGGCCTGCCGCTGCGGAAACCGTACTGGGGAGCGAGGAGGGCGGGGTGGTTGTTGAGCAGCTAGGGATGGAGATAGTGGGCAGGTAGCCTATCGTTCCGCTTTGCGGCCCTACCTGTGTGCTGTTTGTTTTGCTAAGCATCGCTTCTAAGCGTTGCATGCGCTGATTAAGGTCGTTAACCGGAACTTTGAGTTGTTCATTTTCTTCCCTGATGCGCGTACATTCTGGGGAGCATTTAGTATGGTCACTGGCATTTTGAGCGGATGAGGTACTAGACTGATTCCGACTCACCTTGTTGTTGTTGGCTTGATTCTTCTTGCCCGATTTATATTGCTGCTTCGACGTGGATGACGAGTTAGAAGGCTGCTGCTTTCCTTGCCTCTCTGCTGGCTTACGCCACTCTGAGCGGATTCGGGACCTGGATCTGGACCGAGAGCGGGATCGGGACTTTGACCTGGGCTGGGACCGGGACATTGAACGGTTCCACGAAGACTCCAATTTGAACCACCGCAGGCGGCTTCACCTTGGTCTTCCTCCATCGTTGTCCTCATCTTCCTTCCTCCTCCCGGGTGGTGGGTGGTGCAGGTGCTTTTTAGTGGTAGTGCTGTTGTTTTTGAGCCTTTGCTTGCACTCGCGTCATCCCGTGGTGTGGGCGCCTCGCCGCAGATGGTGCCCTTGAGCGAGCACTCGTGGTCGTCCGTCGGGTCGTGCGTCCCTCAAGCGAGACAGATCTGACAGGAGGAAATCACACATGTGTTACGACTAAACCACAGCATTACTCAGGTTTCACGCCTAAGCTGCTTCGCAGTCTAGCCGAAGCTTCCTCTGCTTCCGAACGAAACGGCGGATGCGCTGATGCGTCCAACGTAATCAACTTTCGATACGCTGGCAGTCATCACGGCACCTTAGGATGCTTGTATACCACCGGGCCTTGGAGAAAGACGGTACTATCTAAACATTCTATTGAAGCACTTGACGCTACAGGACGGCTATCGAAGAGAACTAGCAGAATGCTAGGCAAGCGCCTAGCGGTTTAAATTGGGGGGAGAGTTTGATGAGAACAGGAAATTTGCAGCCATCAAATAAATTACCCCTTTGACGAATCGTACGACTCGTTGAAGGGGTAAAAACATACAGTTTAACGAAACGCCAATTTCAACTGCCCGCACACAATAATCATGTATATACACACTGGCTCCTATAGATAAGCATGATAGCTGTACGACGCCTCATCCAGCGCATGCGTACAACTCTGCGAAAGCTATCTCTACCAACCTAACAGTCGATGCTTCGCCACGTGCACCACTACCAATTTATGTTGTGATCCTCACGATTTATTCCTCTCTTTTAAACATGACAGCATGTTGCCGTGTTGCTAACATGCGAAGCAATAAGAACAGGGTTAGAGTTATTTTACAGAGAAGCTCCTTTACTATGGTGTACTGTATCGTCCGATCAAGTACGTGGATTATACGCAGCTAGTTATGGTACCTGCACAATTCCAGCATTTAACTTATTCAGAAACGAGCAACGGTCGTAAGGTAGCCGTGTCGTGAAATGTATCGAAAGCTCATTACAGCGCTTGTGTTTTGCACCGTTTTAATTTAGCCATAGACCTAGCTCCTGGTACTTTTTTGCTTAAAATTGCGCTGAGTCCATTCACTACACCTTTTTCAACTCCAAGCATCTCCCAATGAACAAAATTCTTATGGGCTGCGCTCGCTTTCAATGTGCTTGAATTGGCGCACCTTGTATGGAATTTCGTATACAAGGGATGTCTTGGCGAAGCAACCCCTGGAAAAACGACAGTTTATTTTTCTTGCCATAATGTCACGTACATAGCTTTAGAACTCTAGGACAATTGTGTTATTTCAGTTGTGCAGTCGGAGACACAAAATCCTAATGGCCCCGAAGCGTCCCATAAGCCGTCATTAGAATATATGTTGGCGTCTATAGAACCTTCCTCACGATCTCACATGTATCTTTTCTGTAGTACAAGAATTGTAGCACCCGGCCATTGTTTGATCAGAGTGTAGTGATAGCCAGAATCAGCGCTCAAACACGATTGATACTAGAGTTGTCGGAAGTATCCTGCTTGGGTGGAACGCGTGTTAGGGCATCCATCAATTGAGCTCACAGGAAAGAAGCTCAAGTATCTAAGTCGTGTGCAGAAACGAGTCCGTCAGGCTGGAAATATATCAAATATTTCAAAAATATATAAGGAAACTTTGTGCGTATTCATCATCTGTGTTTTGACTTCAGACAGTGTTGTGCTTGCGTTCAATGTTGGAATAAATTTTTATTTTCGTGAGGCAGCTGAGCCGTTGTGCACACAAGGTACATGTTTGCGCGTGCTTTTGTAATCAATTATTTTAAGGAAGCGCCCACTTGTTCCATGTCGCCTCATGTGTCCGCGTCCTTTTGAATGTGCGGAAACAGAACGGAGCTCTGAGATTTTACGGAACGTTATAGAAGCTCGTCAAAGACAGCGGCCGAAGGTACATCACCGAGGCAGCACGGCAAGTCTGCCATTTCAGTATTAGAGTATAAGTGGCGGAAATATTTCTGTCGTTCAGAAATATTTTACTTCGCATCACTTCGAGCTGAAAAACTCCGTGTTGTAATACGAAAAAAAAAATGAGTTATGGTCATGATTAGAGACCGGATTTTAGGCAAATGCCTTTGTTGTTCCTTGCACTCTTATCACCCCCCTTTTATATATGAACATGAATTAGAGGATTTGGAGGGCCTTTATAGTGTTTTTATAGTGCCTATAAATGCCTATTTTGGCGTTTGTGCCTAAAAGCCTATAAACGCCTATAAATGCCTATTTTAAATATCGGCGCCCATATGAACACGATTTAGCCTCTAGTTTCGCTTTCGAGTGCAGTTAGACATCGTTATTCCTGTTACCGGGCAACATTGTTCGGAACTCTATGGGGTTCAACCTAGTCTCCTAGTTCAACTAACTCCCGGAAAACAACCGCTAGCGGTAGTGAAATGGGACGCGCTGATCAGTATACGCCGCCGCGCTGACATGGTGCGAGCGGTTGGCGAATGCGAAACCGCGGAGGGCCGTCAGGGGAGAATACAGTGAAGAGCAAACGAAGAAACAAAAATGTGATGTCCATTGTTTTGTTTGTAATTTATTTTCTAAGGTGTTCACCGCCATTGAGCGTTCCTTCTCAGCGTTCAATATGCCAAGTGACAAGAGGCACAATTTTGAATCCAAAATCCAGAGATGGTGGTAGTTTTCTATTGTTTCCACAATCTTCACAGTGATCCTTAGACTACGTTCCGCGTGCTTTCCAAATAGATTTCTTCAAACATGTGCGCTTCAAATGGGCGCAAGTGTATTTTGCAGTGTTGGGACGTGTTGCGTGTACAATTCGGATAATGTCATCGTATATGAGAAAATTGACAGAGTTGTACCTAAGAGTCCTACTGTAAGAACATGTTAATTTCATGATAAATCGTAGTCGCTCTTGCATTTATAATTTGTTTGTTCTTGGTGCATCTTAATTTAATTGCGTCAGGCAGACATAAAGTAGCAATTTTTTAACCAGTAGTCCCAGCTTTCAAGTATTCTTTTTCATGCCTGTTTTACTAAATGAGACGCTCGAGTACAGTGGCCATTGAACATGAATATGAGCAGTGTGCTTATTGAATAAAGCCAATTGATCGTCTTTAGTCCAGCAGTTTTATGGGACAATTGCACAGCTATGTTCAACTGTTGGCGCATTTGCGCCATCATAAGCAATAACATTTCTTGTTTTCCTGTCACAGATACAGGTCGCGCACGTCTTCGTTTGAAATTATACGCATTTATGTAAAACTTTATTGTGCCTATATTTACGACGTTGGAGGCCTAAAACTTTGTTTTGCCTGCCTATTTTTGGCGCCTAAAACGCGCTTTTTTACTGCCTAAAGATCCGGCCTCTAGTCATGACTATGACTTCTACCACCCTCCTTTAGTGTTTTCTTCAATTAGTACCCACCTCCAAACCAACTTCAGTAATTTTTTAGTGTTAATCATATTTCGTGAGTCAATGTCATTTTCGCTGAGTCATGCTCATGACTATGACTTCTACCATAATCCTTTAGCGTTGCCTTCACTTACTGCCCACATCCTAACCCATTTCTTTTGTTTTTGAGCGTCAATCTTTTTCGCTGAGTGATTGTCATTTTTGTTGAGTCAATGTCATGACTATGACTTCTACTGTGTTTCCTTCACTTAGTACCCACGTCCGAAACCATTGCAGCGGTTTTTGAGTGTTAGTCTTTTTTCGCTGAGTCATTCTCATGACTATGACTTCTACTACCATCGTTTATTGTTTCCTTCACTTAGTACCCACGTCCGAACCCATTTCAGTGGTTTTTGAGTGTTAATCTTCTTTCGTTGTGTTATTATCATTGTAGACGGCTGTTTCATGACCTAAATAACACGCATATTCTGACGGTCATCTCATAACCTATCATTATATTCGTAGTACACTCTTGTCATACTATGCCAATTTTGGTACTTACCAAGTTATTGAAATTAAGTACCGGTCCAAGACAATGGCCTTGGTAAACTCGACGGTAATGTAGTTCCACTCAACATGAAAGCTGAGGAAGTGCGAAGCAGTGATTCGTCGGTGTTTCCCTTGTGTTTTACATGTGATTATCTTGTTTTAGCCTGTGTTTATCTTTTGTTCAGCAATCCATCATCCGTTTTGACTCCTGTGCTAAGGCACAACTGGCGGGAAACCGCCACGCACATGGAGCGAAAGCTTTGCTGGTGATAGTTACAAGCTTTTTTAACAAATTTCTGTTAATTATTTTGTATAATAAATGAGTATTCCTTTCGTTTAAATTAGTCTGAATCATGTTAGTTTGTTTTGAACTGGCTTTGATCAATTCTGCATTTGATTTCACTCTGTTTTAAGGACTTCTTTGTGCGCGCGCCCATGACGACATGAGATGAAATTACAAGATGTTCATAATTTTCACGAGTTTCTGCTTCATAATGTGCTTAATGCTTGATTATTCATATCTTTTACGTTATTCTGAATCATGTTAGTTTATTTTGAACTGGCTTTGATCAATTCTCCGCTTGTTTTGACCAAGAAGGTTTGAAAAAAGCAATTTTTTTTAAACCTCCTTGGTTTTGACCCTGTTTTTGAGTGTGACTATGACATGACACGCCGACAGCCAGGGCCCCTGAAGTGCTTCGCACTTAAAACAGACATCTGGCAGTAATGTTCTCCCTGTCAGTAGTCGTTCTTCCGTTACAGTGACGTAATGTTTGCAGCATTACGGACACTACAGAGCGCATCGTCGTGTCTCGCAAGCAGTAGGGGTCTTTTTGCGAAACCTGTCGCTGATACGCGACGCAGAACGCCAAGGTGTCGTATTACGCAACCACCACGACATGCGAATACAAACGGCTCTTCGACCACCCCTCCGCGTCGCCGTAATGAAGTCGAGCTATTGTGCTGTAGAGCAGTGGGGGCAGTACAGGGTCGGTTGTGACTTTTACGACATGAATCACGCATAGATAACCAGGCTTTCCACGCAAAACGTATCTTAGTCTGCGGAAGCCCAAATTGCCACCAGAGAAAGAGAGGACACATCGGACAAGTTTGCTGTGCGAAAAAGCTTGCTTGCTTATCTCGTCGACTTCTGAGACGCAACCGATGTGTAACTGTTAAGGTGCTTGCTTTTATTGCGATAGCAATTACATAGACATTCGAAGCAGATTTCTGCCATCGCCGTCGCTGTCGCCGTGAGGTTCCCTATGACGTCAATGGTGACGAAATCGTCGCTGCGCGCCGTGTGCTGTATGTGCGAGTGAAAGTTTGCTAGGGACGCGCACTTTCACGGGGAGCGAACGCACGGCGGAGAGCAAGCGCGCGTTCTGCGACATGCTCCCTGAAAGGCAGCAGAATTAAGCGTCTCTTTCCTCCTTTACAATCACCATATATATATAGAGCCAACGCGACATCTTCCGTCGCGCGAAAGGCCGTGGGGGGACGGGAGAGAGGAGAGGCGACGTTTAGGTGCGGCACCAAATGCATATTTATATAAAACAATCACAGCATATCCACGAAGTGAATGATGATGAGTGGGCGAAGCACCGGGGGATCATTCGGGTAAACCACAGCTACGGACGAGAGATAAAGAGAGCGCGCGTCGGGAACGAGAGAGAAAATTACACCATCTTCCTGTAGGGGAACCCTGAGTAGTATGCGAAGCAGCCGTGGGGTCGACTCAAGGTGGTTTTATCAGCTGTATAAACTTGGACATGCAGCAGCACCAGCAACGCGCAGAACTGTTGTCCGACGCCGTCGGCGTTTTGCCCGCGTTCGCAACGAATGCGCGCAAAGTGGAACCGGAACCGGAAGTGGAACCCGAAGTGGAACCGGAAGTGGAACCGGAACGCCATCTAGTGAACACTTCATAAAACTACAGGTGGTTATGGACACACAACGCCATCTATTGAGCAATTAATAAACTAGAGGTGGCTACATACTACTACTACTACTACAGAGGAGGGAACGACCCACACCCTAAGGAGCTTCGCCCCTAAAACGTTGCGAGGCGAGAAGGTGGGTAAGATTTCCGACGCTGCTCGACGAGTGTCCTATTCTGATCTCTTCCAAAACCTTCGAGCCGCCCCCAGAAGCACCGGCAACAGTCTCCAACGGGGAACCCATGCGTGCGTTGTTCTGAGTGCGAGCGTTATTACGCGTTGGAGGAGGAGCAGGAGGAATAACTTTATTGAAAAGGGGTTGGGGTAGAAGGTTATGAGCTCGATGGGTGGGGTCCAAAGTCCAGGGCACCACTGGCCTCTGCCGCCTGCCTTACGTGACCCAGAAGTGCTAGCGGGTCAGAGCTGGCGAATTGTGCCTCCCATTGCTCCAAAGTGTTCGATAGTTCAAATTTACCTAAAAAGGTATTTAAATGTAGTGGTCTATTTTGGCAACCCCACGAAATGTGGTATAGCGATGGCGAGCCACCACACCACGGACAGGCGTGCCCATACAGCGTTGGAAACATTTTGTTTAATCTTTGTAGGTTTGGAAAGACCCCCGTTTGAATTCTGCGGAGGTCTATGTCGTCCTCCCTTTCTAATAATTTCTAGGGGGTGCTGTATTTTCGTCGCGTGCCACGCTGGTGAGCAAGAACTTCGCGAGGGGTCATTCGGGATGGGTCGTTGTCCTCCTCGGTTGACTCCTCCTGAAATGTTTGGGGGAATTGACAGTGCGGTCGAGGCTCTGGTCGGTTCGTTGGAAGAAACGCGCTCCCGTGTCCTGTTCTTATCTCGCGGAAACCATCGAGCCGCCGCCGGAGGCACCGCCAACAGTCACAACGCGGCGCGCGTTCGGTGCGAACGCGGGCAAAACGCCGACGGCGTCGACAAGAGTTCTGCGCGTTGGTGGTGTTGCTGCATGTCCAAGTTTATACAGCTGATAAAACTACTTCCCTTACTCCGTATAGCTCTACTAATTTGCTATCGCAATTGATGCTTAGCCTTTCGGGTGAAACTGCGAAATTTTTGTGGTGAAGGTTGTTATAAGGAGGGACGCGCGGGTTTGATAAACATGGGAAATTCAACCGGTGACGAATACTCTGCAGCATTTTCCGTGGGTACGAGGCAGTAGGGCTGAAGTAAATAAATATCGTATTTTTTGTTTTTATAGCGAAGTTGTATATGGCTACGCAGGCAAATTTTTGCGTCCGTGCCTGTACACCATCTGGCTGACGAAGAAACATTTGCTCCTACAGAGCTAGTGCAATTTTAAGTTCTTCGTAACAGAATTATGTTTTGTCGTATTTTCAAAAAACAGTCACATGCTATCATGTCGGCAGGTTGTGTGTAAGTCGTACTTTACAAATTTTGTGACGTACTTTACTTTGAGAAATCGAATTAGTTCAATAGCGCACTTGAGCCAGGCAGAGGGTTTATTAGAATGATGTTATATGCGGCACTCCGGCATACCTGCGTACTCGCGTAACTAACGTGTGCCACGGTGTTTCTGTCATTGACACGGAGTAAGATAAACAGGAGCGTGAACGCAAGCCCATTCGATTAGGGGTGATGTGGTGCCTTGCGAGAATGCTTGTTGTTATTTTCTGTCAGAAACTTCGTGAAAGTCTCTGACGTAAACTGAGTTCCGTTGTCCGTCACAATGGTTCTTGGTATGCCCAGCCTGCAGAAGATTTCACGCAAGGATGTAACTGTCGATTGCGGTGTGGCATGACGCACTGGAATGGCTTCCATCCATTTCGAATCTGAATCTATGGCCACTACGATCATAATGTTATTCAATGGACCGGCATAATCCAAATGTCATCATCATCATCAGCCTATATTTTATGTCCACTGCAGGACGAAGGCCTCTCCCTGCGATCTCCAATTACCCCTGTCTTGCGCTAGCATATTCTAACTTGCGCCTGCAAATTTCCTAACTTCATCATCCCATCTGGTTTTCTGCCGACCTCGACTGCGCTTCCCTTCTCTTGGTATCCATTCTGTAACCCTAATGGTCCACCGGTTATCCATCCTACGCATTACATGGCCTGCCCAGCTCCATTTCTTCCGCTTAATGTCAACTAGAATATCGGCTATCCCCGTTTGTTCTCTGATCCACACCACTCTCTTCCTGTCTCTTAACGTTAGTCCTAAGATTTTTCGTTCCATCGCTCTTTGTGCGGTCCTTAACTTGTTCTCGAGCTTCTTTGTTAACCTCCAAGTTTCTGCCCCATATTTAGCACCGGTAGAATGTAATGATTGTACACTTTTCTTTTCAACGACAGTGGTACGCTCCCAGTCAGGATTTCGTAATGCCTGCCGTATGCACTCCAACCCAATTTGATTTTTCTGTAAATTTCTTTCTCGTGATCAGGGTCTCCTGTGAGTAATTGACCTAGATAAACGTACTCCTTTACAGACTCTAGAGGCTGACTGGCGATCCTGAATTCTTGTTCCCTTGCCAGGCTATTGAACATTATCTTTGTCTTCTGCATATTCATCTTCAACCCAATTCTTACACTTTCTCGATTAAGGTCCTCAATCATTTGTTGTAATTCGTCTCCATTGTTGCTGAATAGGACAATGTCATCTGCAAACCGAAGGTTGCTGAAATATTCGCCGTTGATCCTCACTCCTAAGCTTTCCCAGTCTAAGAGCTTGAATACTTCTTCTAAGCATGCAGTGAATAGCATTGGAGAGATTGTGTCTCCTTGCCTGACCCCTCTCTTGATAGGTATCTTTCTACTTTCCTTGTGGGGAACCAAGGTACCTGTGGAATCCTTGTAGATGTTTGCTAAGATATTCACGTATGCCTCCTCTACTCCTTGATTACGCAATGCCTCTATGACTGCTGGTATCTCTACTGAATCAAATGCCTTTTCATAATCTATGAAAGCCATGTAGAGAGGTTGATTGTACTCCGCAGATTTCTCGATTACCTGATTTATGACATGGATATGATCCATCGTAGAATATCCCTTCCTGAAGCCAGCCTGTTCTCTTGGTTGGTTGAAGTCAAGTGTTGCCCTGATTCCATTGAAAATTATCTTGGTGAATATTTTATACAATACTGAAAGCAAGCTAATGGGTCTATAATTCTTCAGTTCTTTAACGTCTCCCTTCTTATGGATTAGTATAATGTTGGCGTTCTTCCAGCTCTTTGGTACACATGAAGTTGTGAGGCATTGCGTATAAAGGGCCGCAAGTTTTTCAAGCATGATATCTCCTCCATCTTTGATTAAATCTACTGTTATTCCATCTTCTCCAGCAGTTTTTCCCCTGGTCATGTCTTTCAAGGCCCTTCTAACTTAAGCGCTAGTTATAGAAGGAGCCTCTGTATCCGGTTCATCACTATTTTGAATGAAAGTAGCTTGGCTGTTTTGGGCACTGTACAGGTCAGTATAGCATTCTTCCGCTGCTTTTACTATGTCATCGAAATTGCTGATGCATATTACCATGCTTATCTTTCAGTGCATACATCTTGCCTTGTCCTATGCCAATCCAAATGTACACGTGACCAATTCTCGTGCGTTAGTGGCCAGCTTACTGGTATTTTTGCCGGTGGCATTGCGCTGTCTTGTATACATGTTGTACAATTCCTACTGGTTTGTTCGATAGCTCCCTCGATGCCGGGCCACCACTCGACCGTTCGGGCCATGTCTTCATTGCAGACATTCCCTGGTGCGTCTCGTGCAGGAGTTTCAGCATGTCACAACGAGCAGCCTCAGGAATCACGACTCAGTGACCCCAGTAAATGAGGCCTTCGTAAACGGTTAGCTCAGTATTTCGTGCAAAGTATGGTTCCAACCGCGGATCGGGTGCTTTGCGCTCCTTTGGCCAACCATGAAGCACGTAGGACTTGACATTTCCAAGCACTTTATCTTTCTTGGTCAACTGTCTCATTGCTTGCGAAGAAAGGGGCGTGTCATCCAGCTGCTGCAGCGAGTGCACGTACTCGTGTAGCTCCTCTGATATGTCCTCGGTGGTTTCAAGAGGAAGCCGACTGAGTGCATCTGCATTCAAGTTGTCAGAGCCAGGTTTGTACTGTATCTAGTACTGGTATGCTCCCAGCAGCAAGTACCAACGCTGAATTCTTGCGGCAGCCATGATGGGCGTGGGACGACCTTCGCGAAATAGACCCACCAGCGGCTTGTGCTCTGTGATCAAGGTGAAGGTCCCTCCCAGTAGGTAGTCTCGAAACTTTGACACCCTGAACACTAGGGCCAACGCTTCGCGTTCAAGTTGTGAATAATTCATTTCCGCTTTGGTAAGTCTTCGAGAACGAAAACCTACAGGCTTGTCAACATTGCCAATGCGATAGGACAGTACCGCTCCGATTCCGTTCGGTGACGCGTCGCGCTCCAAGCGCAGCGGCCGTGAGGGATCGAAGTTAGTAAGCATTTTGTCATTGTATATGGAAGTGGCCTGGCTTTGAAAAACTTTGGAACCGCATTCTACTTCATGTATAGATGAGCGGGCGGAACCTTGAACAGACCCAATTCAGGTCCCAACACGTCCTCATACTCGCACAGGATCGCTTGCAAGTTTTGCCCTTTCTCCTTAATGCTACACACTGCTCAAAACCGCAGCCCCTTCATTGTTCAGTGCCTGGATGAAATCACAGCTGCACAGGTTCGGTCCGGAGACGCGAACAACGGTCAGGGATGCCGTAACAGTCGCGCCGCAGTATGAAACTGGGAGCGTTAGCGTTTAGCTATAGGCAACGGACCCAAGTAGCATGACAACTTCAAGCTTAATTTTTCAAGGCAGGGCCAGCTTGTGCTATGTTTGCAGTAGACGTCCTAGGACACCACACACACGGGTTATCCGGTGTCAGTTTCCATCACGATGTCGGCTCCGCCCCAGCAAAAAGTACGTCGTACCGGGCTGGCGATTCCGTTGTCTGCGGTTGGTTCCGGCTTTAGTGTATACAACTGTGCGGTGAGCTCGGCATCGGCATTTTCCACTGAGCCGCTGCTCAGCGCCAAGCTCTCCTGTGGTCGATTTTATTTAGATCGGCCCACGGTAGCTAGGTACCCCTTTTAGATGCGAAGCATCTTTGGTTCGGGATTATGTCACTCCCTCCTCCCTCCGCTATGTGGCGTCCACTTCCGGTTCCGGTTCCACTTCCGGTTCCGCTTCCGGTTCCGGAGGCCAGCTTCCGGCGTTTTGCCCGAATGATCCCCAGTGCTTCGCCCACTCATCATCATTCACTTCGTCCTCTCATTCTCCTCCCGCAACGCCGCGATGAGTGCCACGGACAGCGCCAGCGTCACCGCCAGTGTCAGCGCCATGGACAGCGCCGCGGAGATTAGGGCTCGAGCCGCTGCCACGAAACGGCAGCGGCGACAGGCCGATCTGAAAACTAATGGGAACTTGAGTCGAACCCATGGCTCCTTCGCATACTACTCAGGGTGCCCCTACGGGAAGATGGTGTAATTTTTTCCTACAGTTGTAACATTTGGCGTGTCACAAGTCGCCTCACCGTGCTCGCGACAGCCTTTAGACGATCCACTCGCCTGACTGCAGGTTTTTCCTGCCTGTCGCTGGCGTCTATCTCCCGCTAGTCTGTGAAGCTCGGGCTCTTCCTTCGGTTCCGTCTGCTTCATAAGCTGAACACCCTTTTCTGCAGCCTCTGCTGCAAGCACAATGTTTTCTGCCTCCTGCAAGGTCAATTTCGGGTGAGAAAGCTATGCCTTCTGCACGTCACTGCTGCGAATTCCGCACACTATGCTGTCTCGCAGCAGGCGGTTCAACATGGTCCCGAAGTTGCATTTATCAGCCAGGCGTCGGAGCTCCACGATAAACTGCTGAGCCAATTCACCTTCCCTTTGAATGTGGGTAAAGACCTTGAATTCCGCATATCTTATTTGGCGTGGGTGCGTAAAACTCTTTGAGAATGGTAACCGCTTCCCCGTAGGTTAACTCGTTCACCTTCCGCGGGGCAGGACGCCCGCTCAGTACGTCGATAGGCTTCGAACCCAATGCCTAGATGAGAAGCGCTCTCTTTTTAGCGTCGTTGACGATGTCGTTACCATCGAAGAACGACTCGACTCTGATGTAGTACGACGACCACTTGTCCTTGGCGTCGTCGAACTGTGGAGCTTGGTACGCCATGGCAGGAGGTTCGTTGCTCGTCGCCACTGTTATAACTTGCTACCGGGCCGGTACGGCGTTCCGCCAGCCGGCCAGGAGCTTAAGAACGGTCCCCCAAGAACGGGAACACTAGCGCGCGTTTATTCAGTGACAGCCCTTTTTAAAGACGCTATGCCGCAGCTATGGCACGTGTGGGGACGTCGGTCTGACGTCACGGCGAACGCGGTTTTCTGTCCTCGCTAAATCTCACTTTGCAGCAGATGCTGTACAAAAGGACACAACAGAAGTACTTGTTTCAAACTCATCTACGTCTGCGCGGAAGCGAAGATTCGAAATTTTCGTCTTGCTCGCTTTGTTTACCATGGGCGCTATAACATAAAATGATTCCAAACTGTTTTGATTCGAATTTCTGCAATCAGCCTCCACGATTGGTCAAACCATTTTCGGGCCACTCCCCACTTCGCCTGTCTATCCCGCGACGTCACGAAAACCGCGATAGTTCCCCATCTGATATAACGTATACACACTGATCATTACCCGCACAAAACAAAAGTAATCATTCCTGATTCGACGCCTTTTCACCATTAGCCCTCTGCTATTGGTGCAATGTTTTCTGGCTACGCCAACTTCGCCTGTCTGTCACGCGACCTCACAAAACCACGAAAACTCACCACGTCAAAGTGACGTGTACGCGAAAAAAATGCATTAATATGCCGAACGAAACTTAAAATTTTTCTGAATAGCCACATACTGCCCCGTTCCGAAAGGAATCGAAGATGGCTACCCGCCGATCGCTCAGGCCCTCGCTACTCGCACCTGCCGGTGAGCATCTATTATTTGCGCTTGGTAAACCTTTTGGGTGGCAGTGAAACGTTATCGAGCCCTTTCGGCACGCATACGACATCCCTCTGCCAACTATTCCTTGCTGAGGATCCGTTTTAGCGGCATTCTTATCCTTCCGTTGCACGCCGCCGCGATTTTCGACCAGCCAGCGCGAGCTAAGTAAGGCGAAGCGGACGAATCGGAGATGCCGGCACCACCCTCTTCGTGCGGTTATCTATTTTCATTGTGCTGGCTCGTCCCCATCGAAACCCTCTCCACTAGAGCGTGCTCCTCGCCTCTTGTCAGCCAATTAAATAAGAAAAACCGCTGAGTGTAGACAATGTTACTGGTTTTGAAAGCGAACAAAGGCGACCTCCTATAAACCAAGAGAGTGTTTGATTGGGTTGTTCAGACAACGCTGCGGGTCACCGCCCGATGGTTGCGTCGGTGGTTACGTAAATTTGACGTCGGGAGTTTGGAATCAAAAACAGTTTGGAATCATTTTACGTTATAGTGCCCCATGTCTGCAGTATGTTTACTCATGCCTGACAGAACAAGGTATCTTAATACTTGTACGTGAAGAGACTGAGAATCAGGACAGTGTTTTGTTCGCGGCTGTAAATCTGGGTATACCCAGATATAGCAGATATGCCATATATGGCAAAGGACGCGATAAAGTTTTCACTCTTCGCGGCGCCATCAGATCTTCAGCTACTACACCAGTGGAGACAAGAAATTCCTGAAAATAAACGAGCGCTTAAAGCAATGGACTGATTAGGTGGCCGACACTTTGAGAAGCACCTTATTTTTGATAGTTACTTCAGCGAGCACAAAGGCGACGTCCTACTACATGTAAAGAAAGTGCCTCGACTTCGAAGCGGAGCAGTTCCTTCAATTTTTGAGGGAAGCCAGGCGCAGCTCAATGATGCTCAATGCCAGGAGGAACCAAAAGACGCCGGTGCGGAAGGACAGGAGGAGGTCAATTTGTCTACAAGTACACGCAGTGCATGTGCCTTTCATTGTCCAGATACATGCCGTAATGTCAATTCTCAACCTTGTCTTCGAGAAGATTCTCCCAATATGCAGACACATAATCTGAGCTTCCCTTGTGAAATTCATAAGCAGGAAACACTGGCAGGAATTCCGCATTATGGTGTTTTAATGAGAATGCGGCAATTTTACTTGCAAGAGAAACGGGCGACACGAAAAGCGCAGCGAGAAACAAAAAACAAGCGAAGCATCTTAGCACTTGATGCGTGCTCAGATTAACAGAGCTGATAAACGTCAGCTTTGCATTAAAGGCTTCTTTTCGCTGCCGTCTGTCACTGATTGAGACCATCCGAACTGGCGTTATATCCTTACCATTTGCCTAGTTTTTTTTATTTCGGCCTTAGTTTCCTTAATTCGTTTATTTTCTATTCCTGTGCCTTGTATAGTTCCATGTTTCCCACCTGACAAATGCCCTGCATTTGGCCTGTATAAAATACATAAAATAAAATGATACATGACTTGTTCCTCCTGCTAACGTCACTCCGTGAACCACAAGAGCCATGTCAGCTATGCGCGCTATACGTACGTCAGGGCATGAGCGGAGCAGACGACAAAACGGGTAGACCAGCAGGCGCCGTTGCTATAGCAACTGTAGCAACGACAAAGAGACCGACAGACCCGAGCTTTTTTTTTTTTTTTTGGCTTCACCTTCCCGCGCCTCTACTGCTTCGGTTGGTTGGGCCCGCCTCTCTGCTCCACTGTTCTTTCCTAATCCGTAGCGCCATCTGGCGTTTTAGAATGTGTGCCTTCCAGACGAGCAGAGTCGGCGCTCCTGCTTATCTTACTTCATGGTCCTTGATAAGTGGGCGCTCTGTCCGCTGCATCAGTGGCGCTGAGTGCGCTGCGACCGTGATCGACATCACGGCAAGTATTAAAAAATTAGTGATAATTAACGCGGGTTATGCGCAAGCCTATGGACGCCGCGAACGTGCACCACGGCGTCGGAGCAGAAAAGGAAAGGGTGCGAACGAGGTCGTGGACGCTACATTGAACTCGATGGTGGGACGCCTTGTGGTGTGAGTGCTTGTGTAACGTGAGCAAAAGCTTCAATGTACAGTCAACCACAAAGTTTGCGGACCACGCGAGCGCGTGCCAGACTGCCTATCCGCGCCACCTAGCGGTACGCCACCTAGCGGCGACAGGGGCGCTCTCCCGGATATGAGCCCTCTTGGTACTCGCCTGCCTGTTAATTTTTTATTCCCGTGCATGACATTGTTAATTCGTTGTGTTGACGCAGAGCGCTGTCTGCGATAAGACCGCCACATATCTGGCTTGATAGCAGTATCGGAGCAATCACTGCAACCTTTGTCGACTGGTGTGCCAGTGGGTAGATAAGTTTCACGAAGCACTGCGACGATTTTTTTACGCGACGTTTACTGGCGCACTTTGGTTGGCAGCATCTTGGTCCAATGAGTGTTGCTGCTTCTGCATCTTGAGAGAAAGGGTAGGGAGGTGTTTCACTGTCATCAAAAATAAAGAAAAAGCGGATGCATAGAAAATTTCTTTCACACATAGGCGCATCTTCGCATCAGTCGCTGAAAACGTAGTAGACTTGCTTCAGGCCACGTGGTGATTGCCTATTTGGAAAGATGCCGCTGCGTGTTCCACTTGACGAAAGAAGGCACATTGTGCATTTATTTATAGAGGGAATACCTCAGCGCGAAATCTACCGCCGAACCAACAGGAGCCGGACTGCCGTGAATAGGATTATTCAAGCTTTCCGCGACGATGACAGATTCACAGATATGGAGCGCAGTGGGCGTCCAAGGGCCACGACTGAGGAAGAGGACCGCCTGATTACGGCCGCCATCGTGGCTGATCCTTTTCAAAGTGCAGAGGATATCCGAGAAGCGCTCTCGCTCACGGTATCGTCTGAGACTGTAAGAAGAAGGCTGAGTGAGCTTGGCCTGCAGTCTTTCTTAGCAGCACAGAAGCCCTGCCTCTCAGACAGCCAGCTACAAGAACGACTCATGTTCGCTACAGCAATGAAAGATTGGACAACAGAGAAATGGGGCGATGTCATCTTTAGCGACGAGTCAACTTTTTCCACGCGCTGGGACCAACGGAAGCGGGTTTGGCGTCCACTAAACTGCAGGTGTGTTTACAGTGTATTGGCAGTTAATTCACGAAGCTAATTCTGCATCACAACATGTTTCACGTAAAATGAGCTTTTGGACATTACGAGATTTTTCTGTAGTGGTATTATGTTGAAAACATTAACGATTGTTTCATAGTACTACTTACTCTGAAGCTAATTAAAAGCTGCCAGTGAGGTCTTTCAGTACTATCTAATGATGTTTGCACGTTTTCTATTGCAACTCTATAACAGCATTATAAAGTTCATACGCAAGAGGAATCACAACATTTTTAGACGCGCCGCTGGAACCCAATTGTATGCTATTTCTTGCAGATATCTGCCTAATTACACACAGAGTGTTCTATCCATTGGACGGTGTTCCGTGAGCGTGTGGGGAGCAATCAGAAAAGATGGCCTTGGTCCCCTTGTGCGTCTGGAAGGGCCCTTCACTGCGTCACGGTACTGCGACGTCATCACTAGACACCTCGTTCCGTATGCGCTGGACGGTCCCTTCAGCGACGGCTGCTATTTTTTTCAACACGACCGCAGCCCGATCCATAAAGCACGTATCGTCCAGTCATTGCTAGAAGAACATGCTGTTTGCCAGCTTGAGTGGCCTCCATGTGGCGCCGACTTGAATCCCATAGAAAATGTCTGGGGCATGTTGAAGAAACGGCTGTCCACACGAGCCAACCGCGGCCGCACGGCCGATACGCTGTGGCAAGCGATCGCACAAGAATGGGAAAGTCTGCGCGGTCGACCGGAGATTACTGAATCTTTGTACGAGTCGATGCCCACACGCATCAATAAGGTGCTAGAAAACGGCGGACATTTCACTTCCTACTAGATCATTGAGAGACCTATGTTTCATGAGACTTCTGTAAATGTCTTGTGAATAAATTCATCCCCTTCAGACACGAATTATGATGCACTGTCTGCAAATGTGTCAAATGCGCATGGCATCATTTCAAGACGCTCACTATTACATTCCAAGAAAGAAGACGAAGCAATGTGCTGTTTTGTGCGAGTTTCAGTAAAAAAAATTAATTAGCGTATAACTCATTATCTAATTATTCTGAAATCCGTCAGCTTCAATGCTTGCATAAAAAGAATCAACTATTAGGCCCGAAACGCATGCACACTTGCTTTTTCGGTTGTATTCGTGTCGACCGGAGAAAAAAAAATACTCTTGACGTTGGTCTTGGAACGCGGCACGTCGAACGATTGTCTAACATGGTAGTGTCTCCAGCAAAGTGATCATCTGCAGCAATACACAGGACAATGAAGTTAACTGACCGCTAGTTGTCCCATCAGGAAGCGGACACGAATGTGCACACTGAGTTTTAGGTCATTTGAAGAAACACGTGGCGTGGGACGCGCCTCCGAAGTTCGAGTCCCCAAACGAGGACGCCGTGTCGCAAAGGGTTATAAAAAGAGTCATCGCACCCGATTATTTCTTATTTTTCTAAATGTAACCACTATAGCAGCGCGGTGGTTCGGGCTTTGCGCTGCCAAACCCGGGCACAGGCGATCAAATCCCGGCCGCTATTGTCACTTAGCGATGGGGGAGGAACGGAAAAATTCTGCCTACTGTCTAAGCATCTGTGTCCCATGGCTGCCTCACCGCTCACTCACGCACTCACGAAAAAAAAACAGCGTGGCTACGCGAAAATAGAACTGATAACAGCCGAAGAATACGCTGTCTGATTACTTGTACTGATATTCTGCTCTCAAAATATAAGCAAGTAGCCCTGGCTAACAAAGAGCGCGTCACGTTGAAAGAGATAGGTAGAAAATATTTGCGCACAGTGCGAAAATAGACAGGCCATAGATTTAAGGAGGGATGCGTCTTCAACGTAGCGCTGCTGTCGATCGCTGGTGACGTAGCGGAAGTGTCGCGAAGAGGCTCTTGGCCACGCGCTCGCGTGGTCCGCAAACTTTTGTGGTTGACTGTACATCCACTTTCACAGGGTGCGATGGAGGCTGAAACATTTTTTTTTTTGGTTCGAGGGAGGGAGTGAGAGAAAGCGAGATATTGTGCTGTCAGTAAATCAACCCTTTTGGGACAACGATGACAGTAGATAAAGCCAGCGGCCGTTGAAGCCAGTCACACTCTTAACAGCATTCTGCCGGCTGCTTGCGCGTGAGTAAGCGGTCACTCTAAAGCAGCCAGCGATGCTCGCGTCGGCTCGAGTATAGACAAGGCTGTTCGCGACATACGCAGTGTGTGCAGCATCCGATTATGATTTCACCGATGTCTCTACAGGAGATCCATACAGCAAGATCATCTATACATCAAGCATCAAAAAACTAGAAATTAGGGGGTTTTACGTACCAAAGCCACGATCTTATTGTTAGGCGCACCGTAGTGGGGACTCCGGGATAATTTGGACCACCTGGAGTTCTTTAACGTGCACTTTAATCTAAGTACACAGGTTATCATCAAAATGCGGCCACCGTGGCCGGCATTCGCCCCCGTAACGTCACGCTTAGCAGCATAACACTATAGCCACAAAAAACCCACGGCGGGTACACATCAAGCATCATCCATACAGCAAGCTTGGCTAGCTTCATAGTGATAACACAATAACAGTGGTATCATGATGAAAGCGATCACTTACTAGCACTTAAGAAAATAAAAAAACGTGTGTCTGTGAGTATACAGGGTTTTCATTTTTAGTTTTGCGGAATTTTTAGAAATCGCCTGTGGCAGGTAGCATAATTCTTGCCGTAGAGCTGGGTTATTCGATGAGGCGGACATTAGTAGCACGAGAAATCGAACCACATATTCAAGTAATTAACAAAAATTCAATAATTAACTTCTTAGTTATTTACTTTACGACACATTGAAATTTAGAAATTGTAGCCAGTAAGCTTGTCAGGTACATCCACTTGGAATTAATTTCCAGAATGACTCCAGTTTGGAGATAAGCACCATCACATTTGCCCTAAAAATGATTTGTTGTTCCACTTAGTTTTTTTTAATGAAATGCCGTTTTATACACTGAAGCACAAAAGTAACTGGAACGCCCATGTATTTCGTCCCACACTTTGGGAAATAATATCTCGAAGCTGGTGTCAATTAGGAAATTCATTTCAAGTGGATGCGTCTTGCAATCTCACCGGCTACAATTCGGAAATTGCAATGTGTGCCGTAAAGTAATCAACTAAGAAGTCTATATTCAATTTTTGTTAATTAGTTAAACATGTGTTTCCATTTCTCGCGCTACTAACGTCCACCTCTTCGAATGACGTAGCTAAACGATAAGGATCATGCTATCTGCAAAAGGCAATTTTTAAAATTCCGTAAAGCTTAATTTTGAACACTCGGTTTATCACAGTTACCGCTCTTGGTGAAGGAGGACACACCGGTGTAGATGATAATAGTTTAGACGAACCTCAAATTTCCCATCCAAGCCTCCACCGTTCGGCAGTGTTCCACTGGTGCCACGTCCTCCTAGGTGTATAGAATTGTTTGGTGGCTGCCTGTCTATTTTGTTTAATAATTAGTGTCACTATACTGTTGAGGTGAAGTACCAAAGGTCTTCTACAACACCGACCTGTCCAGCATACCACAACACGTCTGGGCAATGATTCGTCCCCTTCCGAGTTTCTCACTGGTTCCCTTGGACCACTGTCTCGCCCCTTCGTTGTTACGGAGATACTGTCGCATGTATCAAATCTTATTGATATTGTTACATTTCATTCCAAAGAGAATCTGACATTTGTTCCTCAATTCTTCAAAGGGCCGTCTCTTATACTGCCTCAGGTAAGTGTTTCTTACGTGGCTGTCTCCAACGTGCCATAAAATTAGCATTGGACTTGATATAACAGACGAGCTGGAAAGGTCACCTTTTGAACGTGAGCTCGAAACGGGTGTCCGCAAGTGGGGGTCTGCGGGCGCGTTGCTTCAGCATCTAGTGCGAGTACAGTACACATATAGCTTATTCTTCAGTTATTTTGTGGTAGGGTTTACAGAAGATGGCTCGTTAAAAATTCAGTCTACAGAAGTGCAGCGTTGGCTGGCTTTATTGTATTACTGAAGTTACGCAGGACATCAAACACGCGCGAAAAGTGTTAAGTGTTCATTTCTGATGTCCTTGTTTTCTGCACTGGGAAAGTATAGTCGGTTAAAACGGCTTCACAATTCAAGGGGGAACGGGGGAAGGGCGTTATAAAAGTGCACGCGCTTATGCGGAAGAGCCGCGAGACGAAGTGGTAAATTGGGGTGTATAGAAAAGTTGTCGCAGTTTCACCTAAAAGGCGAAGCATCAATTGCGATAGGAAATTTGTAGAGAGCTATACAGAGTAATGATATTAGCTTTATCAGCTGTATAAACTTGGACATGCAGCACCACCGGCAACACGCAGAACTGTTGTCGACGCCGTCGGCGTTTTGCACGCGTTCGCTCAAAATGCGTGCGGCGTTGGTGACTGTTGCCAGACCCTCTGATATAAATAGGCACTTGGTGCCGCAGCTAAACGTCGCCTCCCTTCCCTCCCCCTCCCCCCCTCCCCCACGGCCTCTCGCGCGTCGGAATAAGGCGCGTTTGCTCTACATATATGGTGATTGTAAAGGAGGAAAGAGACGCCTACTTCTGCAGCCCTTAAGAGAGCACGGCGCAGAACGCGCTTTTGTTCTCCGCCGTGCGTTCACTCCCCGTGAAAGACGCGCCCCTCGCGCCCTTTCACTCGCACATACAGCGTTCGGCGGCGCGCGGCGACGATTTCATCTCCATTGACGTCATACGGAACCTCACGGCGACGGCGACGCCGACGGCAGAAATCTGCTTTTGAGTGTCCATATAATTGCTATCGCAATAAAATAAGTTTTCTTGCTGTTGCCATCATAAGCCCTGTGAGCCAATAAGGGCAGAATAATTTGCACAAAAGCACGCCGTAGGCTTCCATAGATATTCATTAAAATAAATCCCTTCAATGCACGTTGGCAGTCTGCATGGGTTTTTTCTCTTTTTTGTTTATCTTTCGAGTATGCGACATAAAAAGTTTTGGTGCAGATGGCAAGCTATTCCCTGCGGCCTCTAGTCACAGAAGCCGCAGGGAATAGCTTGCCATCTGCACCAAAACTTTTTATGTCGCATACTCGAAAGATAAACAAAAAAGAGAAAAAACCCATGCAGACTGCCAACGTGCATTGAAGGGATTTATTTTAATGAATATCTATGGAAGCCTACGGCGTGCTTTTGTGCAAATTATTCTGCCCTTATTGGCTCACAGGGCTTATGATGGCAACAGCAAGAAAACTTATTTTATTGCGATAGCAATTCCCTGCAATTCGTGTAAAGGAATAATCAGACACATCGACCTGAACGACAGTCAATCGGACCTCGAACGCAACATCGTCAACGAGAGAAACCCGCTGGCCTTGGCGGTCAAGAGAATTAAGAACACAGGCACAATCATCATAGCTTTCGACGGGCTCAAGGTTCCGAACTTTGTACGCTATGGCCCAGTCCTTGTGAAGTGCTTTCTCTTTTGCAAACAAGTCGATATCTGCTACGCGTGCGGCAAGCTCGGCCATCGTGCCGACGTTTGCCCGACTCCTGAAGAGTCCACCTGCAGGGGATGTGGGGCAGTCAACCCGGACGATCAACACCAGTGCACGCCAAAGTGTGGGTTGTGCGGGGGCCCACACCCTACGGCGGACAAAACATGCAAGGAGAGATTTCAGATCCCGTACGTCGTCAGAAGGAGACGATGGAAGAGAGCGACTGTGGAAGCTTCGAGAAATGGGGCTTCGCCACCACCACAGAGCAGCGAGATCAAAAATAAGTTGCAGCAAGCTCCACCGCACGAGCATAGGGAACGCTCCCGATCCAGGGGACGTTCTCGCTCCAGAGGGAGCTCCCGGAGACGCTCTCGATCCAGAGGGCGCTCTTGTTCCAGAACCAGGACCAGATCCCGCTCCAGGGGTCGCTCCGGATCCCAGCGCCGAGGCAGTCAAGTCCGGTTCAAGTCCTGCTCGCGGTCCTGCTCCAGGGATCGCCGACCCGAGTACCACCCGACCTGGGCCGACCGAGTTCGAGGAACGCCGGAAAAGGTAACGCGGGGCTCACCGCCAGAGCATGATAGAGGTAACAACAGACTAGCACAACTTGAGCGCGAAAACGAGATGATGAAGAACACAATAGCTCGACTCATGACAGAAATTGCCGAGATTAAGAGGGGCAGCAATAGGAAACCGGCCATGGCAGACAAGCAACCTGCCACTCCCCAGCCAATGGAAGTCGCCATGGCGGAGAAGAACGATACGGATAATCAACCGGCCGCTCCCCAGCCAATTGAAGTCCCCATGGTTGAGACGAGCGATACGGAGAGGCCAGCTAAAAAGAGGGCAATCACTAATGAGCCAGAAAGAGCATCAGGTAGGGCCAAATCTGAGATTCGCGAGATGCTCTCCGCTCTCAGTGACAGCATTAAAGAGATAAATGAGAAGTTCTCGCTCTTCCAAAGCAACATGGCTTCCATGGAGGAGCGCACTAATAAGCGCATCAGCAAAATTGAATCCTTCTTGGAAAACGTCGTAGCACCTGTGCTGGTACCTAAAGCTCCTACGCCCCCAACAACAGCATCGACTATTAACAGCACGGGGGCAATCGGGCCTCCGAAGGCTAGCACAGCAGCTCCACAGCAATACGATGGCCACTCAAACTAGCTCATTCAGGATGTGGCAATGGAATTGCAGGGGTTTCCTTCCCAAGAGGGCTCCCCTGCAGCAATATATTCGATCACACACAGAGAAGCCACATGTCATCATTATACAAGAAACACTCACATCTAACGTCACGCTGTCCGGCTACAGGCCCGTAGCGAAGCACGAAGAAGGACGGGGGGTCGCTGTACTGATTAGCAACAAGCTGACCCACATCACTCACGACCTTAGGATGACCGCAAGTAAAGTGGAATATATAATGATAGAAATCATCCCAAGCCCAGCGAACCGCGCCAGTATATTCATCCTAAATGTATATAGTAGTCCCAAAAACCCAAGACAACGCTTCAAAGCCCTAATCACCAAGGCCACGCAACTAGCGCGAGACTCCCCTTTGATCGTAGCTGGTGACTTCAACGCCCCCTACCACACCTGGGGCTACCCATACAACACTAACAAGGGCGAGGACCTCTGGCGTGAGGCTCTAAACCTAAACTTGATGCTAGTCACGGACCCGGCATTCCCCACCAGATGCGGGACCTCGTCGAGCCGTGACACGACACCGGATCTCACCTTTGTCAGGAGCATCGCAGCGGTTAAGTGGACGAACCTCGGGGTAGACTTTGGTAGCGACCATTATATCTTGGCCACACACCTCCAGGTCGAGCAGAAGAGACAGCGCATGTTCCAGTACACAGACTGGGACAAGTTTCGCAAGATTAGGGAAGAGCGAACGGAGAGTGAGGGCAAGCCTAGCCTCGAACAATGGGTGGCACAGGTTAGAGACGACATCAAAGCTACCACAAAAGAGATTTGTACCGACCTCCCGGTGGAAAAGATGGACAGTCGTCTGGCTCACCTGTTGGAGGCCAAGCAGTCCCTCCTCGCCAGGTGGAAGGGACAAAGGCTCAACCGCAGGCTCAGAAAAAAGATCGCAGAAATCAACAGAACTATAGAGGAACACTGCAGAGCCCTCTCTAAACAGCAATGGGATGAGGTGTGCAACTCGATCGACGGGCACATGCGTAACGGGGGAACCTGGAACCTCCTAAAGCATCTCCTCGACGAGACGAACACTAAAACCAACCAACACAACACACTGGCGCGCACCCTACACGCAGCCAAACGGGAATATTCGAGCGAGGAAATTTTATCCAGACTCGTGAAGAAATACCTGTCTGTCGCATCGGGCCCTACACCACCTTCACCTGACTACGACGGCTCCGGGAACCCTGAACTTGACGCAGAATTCGGGATTGAGGAGATCAGGCAGGCGCTCCACGCCCTGAACGGCAGATCGGCTCCGGGTCCGGACAAGATCACAAACAAAGCTCTACGGAACCTGGACGACAAGTCCATCGAATTCCTAAAGGACATCATTAACCAAGCATGGAGCAGTGGTATAGTTCCGGAAATGTGGAAATCGGCCAACACCATTCTCATCCCCAAGCCAGGCAAGCCGCCCAGCCTCGATAACCTCCGCCCAATTTCGCTCACATCGTGCGTGGGGAAGGTTGCTGAACACGCAATCCTAAACAGGCTTTCTCGCTACCTGGAGGAGCACGACATTTACCCATACAACATGATCGGCTTCAGGGCTGGACTATCGACGCAGGACGCGATGAAGCTCATCAAGCATCACATTATTGACTCTAATACGCGGGACACGAGAGCCATACTAGGTCTAGATCTGGAAAAGGCCTTTGACAACATTCTTCACTCGTTCGTTTTAGACACAATCTCGAGCCTTAACCTGGGGAAGCACTTCCATTCCTACACGAAATCTTTTCTGTCAGACAGAGAAGCCACCCTAAAGATCGGGGACCTGACTTCAGACATGATCAAGCTGGGGTCTAAGGGGACGCCACAAGGGGCAGTCATATCCCCAACCCTCTTTAACCTCGCCATGATTGGTCTATCCAGGAAACTCTCTGCTATCGACGGTATCAGTCATACCATATACGCAGACGACGTTACCATCTGGTGTACGGGAGGTAGTGATGGACAGGTAGAGACGGCCCTGCAAGAGGCGATTGATGCTACCGAGAGATACCTCGAGTCCACGGGCCTTCGGTGCTCACCTCACAAGTCGGAACTGCTACTATATCGACCCAAGCGCAGAGGCCCCAAACCAAAGGGATGGAAGCCACTCGCCGAATGCGACATCAAACTACGGACAAACGACGGAGGCTATATTCCGAGGGTGGATGCCATCCGGATTCTCGGCATGATGGTCGAGTCGAGTGGCTCTAACAACCAGACAGTGCTGCGTCTCACTAAGAAGACGGACAATGCCATCAGATTAATAAGAAGAGTGGCCAACCGGCAGCAAGGCCTGGGAGAAGACAACCTCGTGAGATTGGTGCATGCGTTCGTAATGTGTCATTTCACTTACGTCGCGGCCATGCACAACTGGCAAAGATCGGAGCGGGATAAGCTGAACGCATTAATCAGGAAGGCAATCAAGAGAGCCCTCGGCCTCCCCATATACACACACACGGAAAGCTTACTTCAACTCGGCATGCATAACACGCTCGAGGAACTGGCGGAAGCGCAGGAGAGGGCCCAGTTCGTCAGGCTATCTACCACACAAGCTGGAAGACACATTCTGCAGGAGCTGGGCGTTCCCCCCACAGTAGTCAAAACAAAGTTCTGCAGCATCCCTCGAGAGCAGCGGGACCGCATCACTGTCGCCCCGATCCCACGAAACGTCCATCCGGAACACAACGTGGGAAGACGTCGGGCGCGCGCGAAGGCCCTCCTGGAAAAGGCTCGGGAACGGGCTTCGGAGAACAGTTTTGTAGACGCAGCTCGCTACGCCGACGGACAGGCCTTCGCTGCGGTTAGCGTAGACCATGAAAGTAAAGTAACGAACGCAATCTCGATTCGGACGACGTCCTCTGAGACCGCAGAGCAGGCTGCAATAGCGATGGCCTTATTGGACGACAAGAGGACATCAATCTACAGTGACTCGAGATCAGCCGTTCGGGCATTTGCCAAAGGAACCATATCCGAGCTGGCCCTAGGGATACTAGGAAGCAAGCAGATCAAGCCACACACAGTGATCTGGTTTCCAGCCCACATGGGACAGATCGAGGGTGCCCCGCCCAACCTCAATGAGTCGGCACACAATGCTGCGCGAGGAATTATTAACCGCGTAGCTATGAGTACCACCGGGCAGCATGACGTTGGGGGTACTGACTATCGGGACTCTCCTCTCTCGTACAACGAAATTACTAAGCATTTTTACTTGGCTCGTAGGATCTACCCCCTCCCGCATTATAAACTCAATAGACCTCAGGCTTTAACACTAAGGCTTCTACAGACGGGGGCATACCCAAACCCCCTACTTCTTCACAAAATGTACCCCGAAATTCAGACAACAAACACATGTGCACTATGCAATGACTTAGCGAGCTTACCTCACATGCTCTGGCGGTGTCCCGCGTTACGCGGCGATGAAAGCAACAGTTCTTCACGTTGGGATGCGGTTCTACGCAGCCCCAACCTCGAAGAACAGTTATGGGCTGTCCAACGGGCCCGCGACGCGGCGGAGAGGCTCGGCCTTTCTGTCCCGACGTGGGAGCGGCCCGCTGCGCGCTAGCACGCGCCCTAAAGGACACTAATAAAGTTATTCATCCATCCATCCATCTAGTCACAGAAAGGAGGCACGTCCCGTTTGCCGGCAAATAGGTAGAAACATCGAAGGACTCTAATTGATTATTTACCCATGTCTTGCTGTATGTAAGTGTGACGTTTAATGTTACAGGGAATTACAAGTCGTATACCTATACCCGTCTTTCATATTTGACGCATTCCCTTCTGGTCGTGAGTTCGAGGAGTAAGAGAAATGAGTCTAGCCTTGTTTGTGTTGCCTCCTATGTAAGTATGGAAAATAGTTTTATTAGCTGTATTATCTTGGACATGCAGCCACACCAGGAACGCGCAGAACTGTTGTCGACAGTGTCTGCGTTTTGCCCGCGTTCGCACCGAAGGCGGGCAAAACATTGGTGACTGTTCGTTGGTGACTGTTCGTGGTGCCTCTGGGGGCGCCTCGTAGTTTTTCGACGAGATCAGAACGGGACGCTCTTTGAGCAGCGCCAGAAGTCTTTACCCGCATTTGGTGCCGCAGCTAAACGTCGCCTCCCCTCCCTCCCTCCCGTCCCCCACGGCCTTTCGTGCAGTGGAAGAAGTCGCGTTTGCTCTGTATATATGGTGATTGTAAAGGAGGAAAGAGACGCCTAATACTGCAGCCCATCAGGTAGAACGGCGCAGAACGCGTGTTTGCTCTCCGCTGTGCGTTCGCTCCCCGTGAAACTTTCACTCGCACAGAGAGCACACGGCGCGCGGCGACGATTTTATCACCGCTGACGTCATACGGAACCTCACGGCGACAGGGACGGCGACGGCGACGCTGACGGAGAAATCCGCTTTAAGTGTTCATATTTATTTATTTATTTATTATTGCGATAGCAATTATATGGACACTCCAAAGCAGATTTCTGCCGTCGGCGTCGTCGTCGCCGTGAGGTTCCGTATGACGTCAATGGAGATGAAATCGTCGCCGCGCGTCGCCGCGCGTCGCCGAACGCTGTATGTGCGAGGGACGTGAGGGACGCGCGCTTTCACGGGGAGTGAACCCACGATGGAGAACAAACGCGCGTTCTGCGCCGTGCTCCCTTAAGGGCTGCAGAAGTAGGCGTCTCTTTCCTCCTTTAGAATCACCATATATGTAGAGCAAACGCGTCTTCTTCCGAGGCGCGAAAGGCCGTGGGGGAGGGGGGGAGGGGGAGGGAAGGGAGGCGACGTTTAGCTGCGGCACCAAGTGCCTATTTATATCAGAGGCTCCGGCAACAGTTACCAACGCCGCACGGATTTTGTGCGAATGCGGGCAAAACGCCGACGGCGTCGACAACAGTTCTGCGTGTTGCCGGTGCTGCTGCATGTCCAAGTTTATACAGCTGATAAAGCTACGTACTATCATTACTCCGTATAGCTCTCTACAAATTTGCTATCGCAATTGATGCTTCGCCTTTCAGGTGAAACTGCGACAACTTTTTTATTTAAAAATACCTTACAGGCCCAAAGGGCATTTGAGTAAGGGAGGTTTACTTATTACAATGAAAGAACCAGCAAATTAGTATAGAACAGCGTTACAATGCAAGTAAACATCAAAACGCAACGCAACACAGTAAATTGCGAAATGCAAAACAAGTTTCCAACGCAAGTGAAAATGCAAAAAAAACAAAAACGCAACACATCGCAAAATAAACAAATGACTCAACAATGATTGCTATCGCAAGAAAAAAGAGCATAGGTGAGATGTGCCAGGTGGGGGATCATATGTTTCTTTCACATCCCAGTTAGTACGATGCATTTTGGGGAACGCCCTGAAGAAAAGAAGAATAAGTTAGTCGAGTCGTGAACGAAAGATGTGATGTCGTAATGACAGGACTTGAAAGTCTAATGTTTAGCTCAGCTGGTATACGCCCGAGCGAAACAAGAGATGTCGGAATGAACAAGCCTCCAGAGCCATTCTGAAAATACTCAAAGCACAGATTGAGATAATAAGTGGGTAGGTTCCAGCCGTAAGTGGCAAATTATTCGACTCATGCTGTATTGGTCGCGAGTGCAGGCCTTGGGCTGTAGCTCGCAGATGTAGAAAGGTGCCAGTCCGTGCCTTCCGTGGTGAATAGGTTTACAGATACGATACCTCTGAAGTAATATTTACATCACATATTAAGAGAAATAAAAGATTGTCAGATCACAAAAAATACCTCATTTTTAAAAAAATAGGTGCCGCCCTAACGTGTGATTGTGAAAGGCAGCACTCAGACAAGTCTCGCTAGACTTTCTAAAGTTACCCACGCTGTGCGAAAATGAGATTTTGTTCTTACAAACCTAAAACAAACAGCCGAGCTCAGTTTGATCAGATGAATTCTGTGTATCTTTGTGGGGGAGCCCCGCCCCATTCAGTATATATATCCCTAAATTAATTTGGTTGTGAGTTTGCGCCCACGCCCTGTCTTACTTTGTCCCGTCGTTTAGTGCTCCTCCAAAATGTTTCACTGTACATACAACCTCAATCTTCAACAATTGTGCGAATTCTATTAGTTTATCCACTTTAAAACTTGTTTAATCGTATTGAGGTTGTATGTTCCGGTGCCAAACTGGCACGTTGACTGTTAAATCCTAGCTCTGCTCAAAATCTTCGTCACAATGAAGGAATATTTTTACTTGTATTTGCACGTAACAAAAAATAAATTTTCGGTGTTAGTTGCGCCAGCAAGACGAATAGTAAAGGATTTGGCTTTTCTACAGCAAGCTATCGCGACACAGCAAATAACAGCTGGCGGCTGCACGCAACGGCAGGCCTTCCGGTACTTTTTTTGCGATAAGGTGAATATATTTTATGGTGGATGTACTTGGATGTATATTTTGGATGTATACGGGGATGTATAACGTGGATGTATGTCGTGTCTACAGAAATGAAGTAAAATGTACATAAGGGTGCACTTAAGTACAGCTCGAAATATGCTATGCGGATACTTTGCTCAATTATTTATTTGAACGCAAGGCATCAGATAATCTATTGCTCATACTTTGCAGCACAGCTAGTGAAAAATTAACCTCTAAAATAGCCTACTCACATGCTGCTGAAATATTGACATTGAAGTTTTTATTTTGCAGACAAAATGCACGCGTCTACTCTGATCCGCGCATGTCTGGTGGTGATGTTTGCTTTATTGCCATGTGTTTTCGAGCCTACGTCATCGTGCAATACCAAGTTGCCACGTAAGGAGAACTCCTTCGCATAAAGTATATGTTCATCAGTCCCATAGAGAAATCAAGTACTGTACCATAAAGAAATAAAAACGTGTGAATTTATTGTTTCCATGTGCAATTGGAATACATACACAGCATTTTTTCAGAACTCAATTTAAACTCTTCAGGATAAAAAGATTATGCTGAAAGGCAGAACTTACAACCTATCTTGAAAAGATTCGTGCTGTTTTTAACAACACCTACTCATTATTCTTATAACCGTAGTTTTACTTGATCTTTTATCTTTTCATTTATCTTTTTATTTATTTTATCTTATTTTATCTTTTTGTGAATCGCTAACGCCGGCGAGGGTTTCTTATGTCTATTTTGCCCTTGGCTCAGGCTTCAAACGTGGACATAGGTTACAACTTTGATCTATCCCAACAGGGGTCATCAATGTTATGGGCCCATTGATTATATATTTCAAACGACACATCCTTAACTGAACAAACGTAGTCATCCAGCAGTGATACCGAATTTAATCTTTTATCAGTGAGCACTTTATAAAGGTCACAGGAGCACTAATTTGCTTATTGTGTTCTACGTGTTCACAATATAGGGTTTGAAAGAGACGTAGGCCACTTAAACATATTGTCCGTCCATTTCTGTTTTCCTAGCCATCTTTCTATTTATATCTGTTTAAATTCTTTAAAAAAATTTTTCGGTGGGGTCGCAAACCAGCTCTTATTTTCCCCCTGTTAACCTCCCAGACTTTCTTTTGTTAGATTTTATTAGATACGGTGAGCTTGAATGCTATCAAAGCTTGATCTGGGCACACTTTATATTCTCAGTTATAAATTTTACTTGCAGCTGCGGGACCCCGTTTAATGCAAGCAAAAGTTCTTTTTGGTGAAGCAATGCGGGAGTGCAAGAAGGAAATAGTGGAATACGCAAAAAATATACCGCCTCACCTGCTTCACAAGGCAAGTACATCGAACTTTCTAAACCACAGACTTTTATTATTCTAGCTGTTCAGGCTTTTCCTCACAGTGTAATGTAAGTGCTCGAAAGGAATGGTTCTGTGTTTGTGCAGAACAGGCCTATTCTCAAAATTAGCTCACCAAAAGCTCACAGGCGATATATACTGAGCGTAAAAGCTCATTCCAAGCGCGCACATCTTTAACACTGGGGACGCTATTTGTCACACTGTGCCACGATAAGTACATGTGATATGGCTTAGCAATGTATGCTTGAAATTTCCCAATTTAATGTTTCTGCATTCGCGAGAATTCAAGCGTATTCTGTTATTTTTTACAGCATCGTTTGCTATCTCTCATTAAAACGATATGAAATACATGATAGCAACAATGTGGCGCATATTTGAGGAACTAAGCTTCCCCTCGTATGTGCTTCGCAAACGAGGCTGCTTAGCTTGCGAGTTCTCCGGCATATATAGGCTAATTTTCTCATTATAATCGGCCGGATCAGACAGCGCTTGACCCACCTTTACGTCTAAGCTGGTTACACTTGTCACAAATTTATACTTCTTACGTGACTGAAGTCTTCACTCCTATTTACCTCTGCTTATTATTAGGATGCGCAATATCGTTTAAATAATACTGAATATGGCACGCAACTTTTCTCACTTCAATCATAATTTTTATGCAACCGCGCATTTCAATAGAAAAGACTTGAAACTCCTATATACCTCAATTACCTCGAAGTTCAGAGTAAATTTTGTCATGTAAGTTTCAGACTGCCTTTTTTCGCCTTGTAATCAATAAACCTTTTTAATTATTCACCAAATAAAGCAAATCAATTATCTGTGATGTCGTATTGCAGGGCTTTCTATTATACTGAGTTTCACTTGTTCCTCAAGTCAGCGCAAAGCCTGCTACGTGAGAGTCATTGCACAATTGTGGCCGACGGGTTTTTTTCTTGTGTCTGATGGCGAGCGTTTCCCACCTCCGAGTCTAAATTTTGCACTGCAGGCATATTGACCGAATGGCCCTAATGGCTGGGCTTGAGATACGCCCCTAAAAACGTCATTTATTGGCTTTTGTCTCAAAGCGTCCGTCTCACAGTTTGTATTGGCTTCCACTGAGGCGTTTTATCAGTTTACAGGTTTTGGATTGTTCATTCTTTCCCGATCCCGTCCTTCCAAACATGTTCATGGGACGTGTTGTGCAGTCACAGGGCTTGCAAAGAGCCTTTGTGCCGAAATTTTATGCTTGAAGTCAATCGTAGAGTGATCGTTTAACTCCGTACTTCGCGACCTATTGTTCTTCTTTGGTTCAGTGTACTAGGTCGTTTTATATTTGTCTTGCGTTGTCAAGGGAATCACACCTTCCAGTAGCCGCCATTCACAAAAGAATGGGCGGGAAGATGCACCGACGGACAAGATCAAGTAATTTGCAAGACTGGTCACATTCCTCACATCATGCAATAAGATACCGTTATTTTTGAATAAGTTGAGTCAGTCACGTCGCTTTCTTGGTGAAGTCTTTGATAGATGCTCTAATCCGGGATTATACCAAAAGCAGTAGAGTAAATCAGCTCATGTGGATTACTTCAAGTAGACACTAATGACATTGGCTTTTCCTCTGCAATTTATGGGTGACTATCACTGCCATATGCCAGTGGACAGCTGTACTTTTGAAGCTTGCTTTGGGCTTTGGGCACTATGCTTTTGGTTTATATTTGGCTACGCTTTGCTCAAAGCGCCCACTACTTGTGGCAAGTGTCATTTATGGCTGTGTTGGGTGTACGAGAAAACTAACGTATCATCATCATACAGAATGCAGCTATAGGTCTTCAACAATGTTTATGAGTTTCTGGAACCAGACGCTGGAATTATTCCAGCAATATGGTCGCCTCGTATATTCGTAAACTACAAAGGACGTCACGAAAGCTGCACATTGCTTGTATCATTCATGAAAGAGGAACTGATTAAATCCTTTCTATTTTTTTATTGGAGAAAGGCATTGCCAGCCAACTACTTCATAAATGAATAAGTCAATAGGTGGTGTCTGTCGATGATTCAATAGTCGGCTGACAGCCTAAGTAGTCCGTCTTGGTTTCGTATTGCGAATGATGACGTTTATATCCTCATATTTCTGGCTACTAAAATTCTGCTGAAGCTTCTCTCGTAACCAATTCTTGTTGCCATTTGAGAAACTTGAACGTTTCTTGCCGACTATTGCTGTGAATTACGGCCGAACTGGTACTTCTGTGCGCGATTTCGGCTCAGCACTCTCAACCTAGGGACCGCGCCGTGCACCAGCTGATCCATATTAGCCATGAAGCGAAACCGGTTTCGCGTTACGGCGTGCGTTTAAAAGTTTCCGCGTAGTTCTGAAATCGTCACAATGCCACCGCGCACAAGCCAGAAAAAAATAAAACGTATATCAAAAGACGTTCTATGTGATGCGTGTCATCATGGTGGAAAGAAATAAATGTATCATTTTGTCGGCTCCCAAAAGAAATAGGGAATGCGCCTCGGAAAGCGACATGAATAAGAATCTTGCGCATTGAAAAATAGTTTACTCACACTATGCCGGTTTATTCTAAACAATTTACTCAGGACGACTTCTTATTTACCGTTTGGTTGAACATGACTGTTTTTATATATTTTAGCTATTATGTGGGCTGTTCAAATCACGAAATGTACGTTTGTTTAGCAGGCGCTTTAAAGTGCAGTGTTGTACGCTTGCGCTAACTTGTTTTTGTTAGTTTGGTTTCCTACCCGAGCCCTATTGCTACCAGTGCTTTAAACATCAGAATATCCTCGCTAATGTACTTTTGTCGGCAGGCACGGTAGCAGTGAACATTCACCAGCTGGGAATTTATGCAGTAGATCATGGCACGCACTATGCCACGAGAAGACAGATCGTTTCAATATCATGCTTCAGTTCTTGGGTATAATCAGAACATCCTGTTTTCTCAAGGGCGCTCGTTACAGCTTTTGAGAATTAAACCAGCGCATCGCATTGCTAGACTGCTTTCTGGCATTGTACATGCAGATAAAATGCATTACAAAACGTTCAATTCGTTCATACAAAATTTATCACATGACGGTGACAAGAACTTTTATTGGTCCTGAGAAACTGCGGCCAGGGGGAGCCGAAGGATCCCTCAGGTCAAGTCGGTGGCTCCGCCTACGATAGCACCTGGAGGCGAAATCCCGTTGCAATGTCGTGGGCCCTCTGGACTGCCTAGAGCTGGATGTGGTGGTGGTCGCTTCTTAGGAACTCCTCCCATTATCCTTGGTGGCAAGTATAGAGTTATCTATGGCTGGGCACTGCCAGAGCATATGACCAAAAGAGCATGAATCGGCTCCGCATTTGGGGCCCGACTGCGCGAAGTCTGGGTCTATCCTGCTAAGGGACCACGGAGTGGAGTATGTGCGGGTTTGTAGCATTCTTAGCGTGCTAGCTTGTGGTTTATTTAGTTTTAGGGGAGGAGGAGAGAGCCACCTCCTTTCCAAGCAGTATAGTGAGACGATTTCATGAAAGGTGCACAATGGGTCTTTCTGGATGCAAGCCTCTTTACGAGGATGGCCGTTAACGGCGGCGGGGTCGTGAAATCGTGCGTCAGCCATACAAGCATTTTTCAAACATTGGCGAAGAATGCATAATAACATACAAGCAAATACCCCACACCAATTCATAGCATTTTCAAGCATTTTTCAAACATTGTTAAGGAATTATGGGTAAAAAATTCAGTATTAAGATAATTCCCGTCTGTTATTGTCCTAGAAAAAAAAAGAAGATTTGAAACAGTTATTACGTCCGTTTAAGTGGGTTATTGCTAAAGCATGCCTTCGTCTCGTCTCATAATCTGATGCATAAGAACTAGAAAGTGTTAACTTTTTATTGGCCGTTTACAAGTTGAAAGAGGAACTTTAATCGGCAGATAATGTATGATCATCGTGAAGCCAAAAAGTTGGGATTACAACAAGCGGTGCTCCTTAAGTAGAACAAATACCGCGAGAAGGAAAGGGTGGCGAGTGCGCTCGTGCAAGAAAAAAAATGTAATGCACAATTGAACGTTGGGCGTACAATATTCGCCAAAGAGACAGACGTGCAGCAAGATGATTTGGAACGTTGTAAGAACACTCGGAACTGCAACTAACAATTCGCAAACTGCTATATGAAATCAAGATGGTAACATCTTCGAAAGAGACGATTCGCTGTGGCACATCAGAGACGCGATTAGGCATAACTTCGGCATGAATGAATGCGTAGTTCAGACTCTAAAATATCTAGCAACAGCAGAGAAGCCTGCGAGATAAAAATAGACCATAGAAAGCAACACCAACTCAGGCATCATCATCTTTGAAGGCCCTAAGGTACTCTTCTACGCCCCCCACAGAGGCGCCGAATACCGCTGCTACCTCCACAAGAAAAAAATCGAAGTTTGCAGAGCCTGCGGCCCGATCGGTCATCGCGCGGACGTGTGCCCTACCCCGACAAGAAACAGTGCAAAGACTGTGGTGCCCTAAACCCCACGAACAATCACAACTGCAACCCTAAGTGTGCGGTGTGCGGCAGAGATAACCACGGGAGACAATAACTGCCAGACATGCTTTCAGACGCCTTTCCTCATCATACAGCGCCAGTGGGAAAAACAGCGACAACAAGAAACCCTGTAAAACCACAGCGGCGGCGGCAGAGACCATCGTTGCCACGTCCAGACGCCAAGCAGACAACGGTGGCCCAACGCCCATCCCGATCAAAGTCGAGGGACACTCCCTATGTCCCCCTCGGGACATAGGCCCCAAGCTAAACAAGAAAGCAAAACCTCAGCCAATAACACCAAGGTGAGCTGGGTAAATGCACTCTCCCAGTCCGAACCCACAAAAAAAACACGATCCTCTCATCTCACGACAGCGAGCTAACTAAAATAAAACAAATTCTCCAAATTCTACTAGCAGATAATAAGGCCCTCAAGGCCGAGGCAGCCCAACTGAAGGCAACACCGACGAAAGGAGATGTACCCACAGAACTAGAGACTACCCATATAGAGATAGATGCACCTCCGGCACTTGCAGAACCTGCCATACTATCTTATTATCTGCTAGTAGAATTTGGAGCATTTGTATTATTTTAGTTAGCTCGCTGTCGTGAGATGAGAGGATCGTGTTTTTTTGTGTGGTTTCGGACTGGGAGAGTGCATTTACCGAGCTCACCTTGGTGTTATTGGCTGAGGTTTTGCTTTCTTGTTTAGCTTGGTCACGCGCAGCCAGATTCTGATACCGAGAGCCTACCCTCAAAACGCACAGCGGTTGAACAATTTCCTCCTTCCCAAGGGACAACCGCCCACCCTGGCACCTCTAAGCATAATACCAGGGAAGACAATGATCATAGAGGAAATCACCAGGGCCTTTGATATCAAATTTGAGATAATGCATAAAGATTGCACACCATCATAAGAAATCTTCCCGAATATTTTAATGCCAGAATCACGGTCCTCGAAAACTCCGAACAGAGGCCAAGCGTAGGGCCCATTAAAGTAACTAAGCCTTACAACCGCCCGATCAATGATGGCCTCGAATAGCGGTAAAAACACTATGTGCCTCATAGTATATGGCAATGGAACTGCCGGGGATTCCGCCGCAAGAGAGGGAATCTCCGGCAGTTCCTACAAACTAAGGATTCCGAAGCGTCAGACATTATAGCCCTCCAAGAGACGGGGGTCTGGCCAAATTACCAGGCTATGCGTCCTTCTGTGTCGACATGTACCGGGCACAGGCAAATTGCCAATCACTACTCTAATCAAATGAAACATACCTGTACTCATACACGAGACCGGCACTGTGTCGGTAGAACACGTCCTAGTGGAAATTATTCCTATGGCAAAGCGAGGAACTGGCAGCCTGTTAGTGTTCAACGTACACAGCAACCCCAAACAGCAACACAGATTCCTCAATCTATTCCAGAAAGCAGCACAAATACCAAACAAACAACCACTTCTCATACTAGGTCACTTCAACGCATGGGATTATCGCACCGATCACCGCAAAGGGCGTCAATTGTGGCTAGGCGCGCAGCAGGAGCAACTCGGGATGCTCACAGACCCGACACAACCCACCCACAGAACGAACAGCGTCTGCGTGGACAATACACCAGACCTAACCTTCACCAAAAATAGTGTCTGGTGCCACATGGGTCAACACGCTAGAAAACTTGGAAACTGACCACTTCATAGTGGCCACCACAATCCGAACGGGACCCGCCAAAGCTATCGGCAAACGAATCCACATCATGGACTGGGACACTTTTGGGCAATCCGCCTTTTGCATTGCGCTGTGGCGCCACCTTAGCGGGCTCCGCGAGAAACAATATGTACGGCGTCGGGGCCCCGCGGGACGCAGAGGCGCACGCTACAAGAAGCGAGCTGAAATGTGTTTGTGCATTTGTCAGTCGTTGTAATTTTCGTTTTGTGTGAGTGGCCGCTTGTTGGACAGGATGCCTATGCCGGCAATGACTCTGGTGCGACTTACAACAGCAAGTCGTCGAAATATGATAACGGGATTGCATGCAGCTACGCTGACAAAGCCAGTCACCGTGCGGTGTGCCTCTTAACGAATACATCGCACCGCAACGCGATTGACACAGCGACTACGCATGTGTTCCTATTATTCATATTTATTCGTACCAATTATGAGTCCAAATATGCTTGGGAAGTTGAAATGCACGAACGTGAGCACTCGCCAGCCGCCCACATCAAGTTTAAGCTGGGGTCGATTCCGCTCAGCCGAGGTTAGCCGTATTGTATATAGCAGCAGAGTTCATGCACTTGCCACTGTTAGACCTGCACTGAACGTACGCTATTATGATGATAAAAACTGCTTTTATAGCTGAGTCTTGACTGCAGTGGCCATAGCTCTTTGAAGGGGCGACACAGCGCCCAGAGTATTTATGCAACCCAAGAACGGCGCATTTGTTTACATCGGCACGCGTACGGCCACCGCTCGTTGTTCGCTTCAAGTACAGATCGTGCACCGCTCACACGAAATGAGGAAATGTTTAAAGCATACATCAACACTTCTCATTCACATATCAGAAGTGATCACACTGAGACGAGAAGGCATGAACGGCCCGGGCACATCGAAAATGGTGACAACGACCACCTAGCCGCACTAGCTGGCACGCGAAAATGCCGATGCCCGCCGTACTCGCGTGGCAACGAGCGGTGTTGCTGCTTGCGATGCAGTATCTAAAGGGCCATCACTTGTTGCCTGTTTAGCATAAGAGGCAAAATGTGTTTTCGGTAACTACTAAATCTGGCAGCATAAAAATACACTCTCCGTAGTTGCACTTCGTTCATGGAAGCGCCGGCGACTGCGACCGACAGCCTTCGTTCAAGAACGGTGCCTGTACCGCGGTATTAGCACTGCGCCGTGTCGCCGCTTCCCACTCTGTGTGTGCATCGTACTATGCTAAGAGTGGTTCACTTCAAGTCGGTAAGGTCAATACCGAACTATATAAGCAGTTTCCTTCGTCGTACTTGCTTATCCTATATTTCAGGTCCGCCGGTAGCGTACGAACTCGTAGGCTATGTTAGGCTTAATGAAGGTGCCTAAACGGGATCAACACCGCCTCAAACTTGATTTGGAGGGCTCTAAAGGACTGGAAATCGTGCATATAAGCGTAGGAAGCACGTAAAGACTAAATTTGAGCGTCAATAAATACATACACAAGCGAAGGTGCGGCAATATTCACGTTGTCAGTGCGATGCTCTCACTCGGCAGCCGCTCGCACGGCGATCAGCACACTGGTTTTGTCGGCGTCGTCGGCACGAAAGCTTATCACACTACGATCACTCGCTGTCGTCGGTCGCGTCGTCTGTCGCTTCTTCGTCATACTTGTTTGAGAATATAGGTCTCAAACTGGCATAGTATGACAACTACAACCGGCCGAGGCCGACTTCTGACCGACATCGGTGTCGTGTCGGCATATGTTGTGATGTACCGGACGTTAACCAAATATCGCTGTGAACAGCTGAAGTTTCTACCGAAACACAGCGCAAATAAGCGTCGTCGACCGGCACAGCGCCGACAATAAAAAGTTCGCGTACTCGACGATTACGCTGCATACGCGTGCGTTGTCAGCTGCACGAAACACCGACCCCGTACAAAACGTTTTCGGCGCTTGCTGCTAGGGTACAGCTCATGCGGACTAGGGACATGCAAAAGGCGGATTACAAAAAAAAACAACAAAAACGAACCTACCGTTGCTGAGATTACAGATATTGAGGCATGGGTCGACAGCTTACAAAAAATATTAAGCAGGCGACCAAAACTATACCAGAAGAAGCTAACATCTAGGTGGCGGATGCCAAGCTCCTCCACATGTGGGAAGCAAAAACTAGCTTGGAAGGACGACTAAAACAACACAAACTGAACAGATCTCTACGCAAACGCATATCAATCCTTAACAAAAAAATTGAAGGCTATGCTTCCTAGCTAACCCACCAAAATTGGCACAGTGCATGTGATGTAATGGAAGCGCAAATAGCCATCGCCGAACATGGCGCATACTTAGATGTCTACTCGATCCCGAGAACAGTAAAACTGCGCAGTGGCATAATCTCAGCAAAATAATCCATAATTACCAGGGATCAGACACAGACCTAATAAACGAACTCAAGAATCTATACATTGGAAACCATTCCAAAATGCCCTTACCCGCATTCACGGGAGATCCAAACTCAATAATGAACCGATCACGGAAGCGGAAGTCCGCGAGGCCATACAAGGTCTACGAACGCACTCCGCTCCGGGTCCGGACGGCGTAACAAACAAAAGTATACGGAACCTTGATGATGACTCCATAGAAGCACTTTCAGTAACTCAAGTATTTCAGTAACTATTGGGAGACAGACCACATCCCTCAACAGTGCAAGGAAGCTAAAGTTGTCATGATACCAAAGCCGGGCAAGAGGTTGCAGCTACACAACGAAGGACCCATCTCGCTGACCTCCTGCCTGGGCAAACTTCTCGAACACATCATCCTTACTCGCCTAAACAAACACATGGAAGCGCACGACCTGTACCCTCACACAATGATTGGATTGAGGTCCAAGCTTTTCACGCAGGATAATATGCTCCAAATTAAGCACGAAATTATAGACAGTGATCACAGCTAAGAACTTGATACCCGGGCCATTGTTGGCCTTGATCTAACCAAAGCCTTCGACAATGTTCATCACGAAGCCATCTTAACCCGGCTAAACAAGCTAGGAGTTGACTCCAGAGCATACAATTATATCAAAGACTTTCTTACAGACAGGACACCCACAATAACCGTCGTTGGGGTAACCTCGGATAGCATTTAGCTCGGGAATTGAGGGACACCTCAGGGCTCGGTCATGTCTCCCTACCTCTTCAATTTGGCCATGCTAGGAATGCCAAGCAAGCTAGCTAAAATCCCCAATTTACAGCAAAGCTTATATGCAGACGACGTGACACTCTGGTTAACCGGGGGGAGTGACGGAGAAATCCAAGAAACTTTGCGAAGCGCGATCGAAGACGGAATACGCAACACCTAAAGGACTCTCCTGCTCCCCGAAAAAGTCAGAGTTACTTCTTTATAGACCCACCTGCAGAGGCATGAAAAGTGTCACCACAGCCCCTCAAATCACGCTCAAAGCTAACTACCAGGACACCCTAATAGTACCGAGCATCAGGATCCTTGGACTCGGAATACAGGCCAATGGACACAACAACGAAGTGATAAAGGCACTAGACTCGCACGTGCATTAAACAACAAGACTCATTTCGCGCATCATCAACAGACACCATGGCATGAAAGAAGCTAATGTACTCGGATTGGCACATTCTTTTGTCATAAGCAGAATAGTGTGCGCTGCCCTATTCCTACAACTAAAGAGTGATGAACGCTCCAAAATAAACCGCATGATCAAGAGAGCATACAAGCAGGCTCTACACCTCCCAATTACGACCGCAAACGAAACGTTTGAGGCTCTAGGAGTACACAATACTCTTGACGAGCTCATGGAAGCCCAAAGAATTGCCCAACTGGAGAGGCTCTCGCGTTCTCCGACGGAGCAAGACATTCTCCACTCACTCGGACTTATATAAAACACCCAATACGGACCAAAGCGGAACTTTGCCATATAGTTAAGAAAAAACATACACGTCCCACCATTACCTAAGAACACTCACCCTCTGCACAACCAAGAGCGCTGGCAGGAAAGAGCCAAATCCATACAAAAACGCTTTGCAAACACTAGGGACGTGTCCTATGTAGACGCTGCCGAGTATTGTAACCGAGACAATATGACAGCGGCATTACTAGCTGAGCAAAATCAAATCAGCGCTGCAAGCTCAGTCATTACAACCTTGCCGGAGGCCGGGGAGGAAGTCGCAATCGCCTTGGCGTATGCTTCCTCCGCAGCCAAATCCCTAGTCAGCGACTCAAAGACAGCTATACTAAATTTCGCGAAAGGGCGCATTTCGCATGAAGCCCTCAAAATTCTGGCCAGGGTACCCTAAACCCGACGCAGATGGACGTAACTCGTTTGGGCACCGGCACACTCCGGTCTTCCGGGAAACGAAGGTGCTCACAGTGCGGCCCGAGAACTGGCCATCCGCGGCCGCACGACAACCTCTTGCGATGAGCAGTTCGAATCCCTCCATCGTTCAGGCCGGGACCGGATTGTATCCTACAAGGAAATTCCACAATTCTACCGCCAGGACAGGGGGCATTACCATGCCGCTCACAAAAATTTTGATAAAAAGCAATCAGTTGCCTGGCGCCTTTTACAGACACATACTTTCCCAAACCTTGTGACGTACAGTCACCTCTATCCCGGGCTATATACAGCAGATTGTAAATTATGCACTGGTAGAGCCGATTTTCACCACATCGTGTGGGCATGTCCCCTGATAAGGACCAGAAAAAGCACTAGCTTATTACCTCCCCTTCCCATCACTACCCTAGAGCAGTGGGACACGTCACTGCTCAGCTCGGATCTGGATCTGCAACTCCGGGTCGTCCAGATGACCGAAGACGCCGCCAAAGCGCAAGGCCTGGCCGCCGCCTGAGAAAGAAGAGGACGGGCCCTCCCATCCCCTCCTCCCTAAACTCCATCTCGGACAAAATAAAGTTTATACTACTACTAGAAAGCTTTTGCTGCATGAAACAAAAAGAAAATGTCCCAACTAACACGGCTGCAGGATGTGATGAAATCACATTACAGTTAATCAAGAACCTAGGTGCAAAGAGCAAGGCACTGCTTACTGATGCCATAGAGCAGTGATTCGAACGAGAAAAATTTTGTTTGAATGGGTGAAACAAGATGAATCTCATCTACAAAGGCAGAGCTGGTGAGCATAAGTTGACCTCTTACAGTCCAGTTCCGGTAACGTCGGTGATGTAGAGGTTGTCCCAACTATCATGCATCAATATGTAAAATATGCAAATGCCACGTAGCTGGACAGAACGAAGGTAATGTCTGCCGTCGCTAGAAGATACTCGGATTATTTCTTGCATTCCACTTAATTATATAATTAGTCCAAATTATGTATCTACTTGCTCAAATAATATAGTGACATTGAAAGTGTCCAATAGAAAATTGTAGTGAAACATGAAAAACTCCCGATACAGGTTTTTGTTGCTCAATACGTGCTACAAAAAATTGTTTCTCGGAGCGTAAAAGAAGCCCGCGAATAGACGCAAAATGCCGCGCGATCAGCAACTCGAGGCACTTTGTGTATTTTCGCAGCGTCTTTCACGCTCGGAAAAACACATTTATCTAGCATGTATTGAGCAACAGAAAGCTGTATCGGGAGTTTTTTGTGTTGCGCTACAGCTTTCTAATTGCCACTTTTCATCTCATTATATTATTTGAGAAGCTGATTATCAATTGAGACTAATAATGTCATTAGGCGGAATGGAAAAAATATTCTGAGTATCTCCAAGCGACGGCAAACAATGCTACCTTGGTTCTGTCCAGCTACGGGGCATTTGCATATTTTAAATAGCCGTTCGTGATAGGTGGGACACTCAGAACATAGCGACAACCGAGTACAAGTTGTATGGGAAGCCCGAAAATATAATTAAGTCGTAAAAATTCACCAAAGACTGAAACAAGTGTGTCCACTGTCACCACTGTGGTTCACGGTTTATGTTAAGGACATAGAAAGACTACTGCAGAACAGTGAATTAGTGTTTGACTTATCCTACATGCGCAATGAACAAATGCATGGAGGAACAGAAGGTCCCTGGACTGATGTATGCGGACCACATCGTGCCACTAGCGGACAAGACAAGAGATTCATAGACACATGCGAATATCTGTGGCAGGCAACAACTCTAGGGCTCAAGTTTAGCACACAGAAATGGTGAATTCTCAGCTTTAATGAAGAGATGAGTATTTACGTGATGTCAATTCAACAGCAAGTCATACCCATAGTCAAGCAATATAAATACCTCAGGGTATACATAAACGAAGTAAAGAGTTGCTCAAGCCTCCACCAAGATAATCTGAAAATAACCAAGCGGAATGCAGCAATAATGAAACACCGAGAACTTCCGGGCCTATATAGATATGAGGTGGTGCGTGGAATGTGGAAAGGAGCAATGGTGCCAGCGACGACCTTCGCAAATGCCCTTCTGTGCTTGAATTCGGATATCTTGTCGTAGATGGAAGTTGACCGAAGATCGGTAGGTCGGTAGATTCTGGGAGCCCACTGTAACACCACAAATGAGGCAGTGCAGGGTGACATGGGTTGCGCTTCGTTTGAAGCCACAGACGCGCCGAGCCTAATTAGATTTGAAGAAAGACTGAGGAACATGGATCAAAATAAATGGGCGGCTAAAGCGCACAATATATGTACCTCAAAAGCATCGAAGCAGAATACAGGAAGAGGTCAAGAAAGTTGGCATCCAAGTACAGGGTAATTGAAAGAGTCAGTCAAGAGTCAACAGAACGAATGTGATAGTGACAGCGAATTAGATGCAAATAACGGAAACCATAAAGATCGAGGAGATCGATAAGAATGCAAAGAGAGAAATTAGAATGGAAAATTTGTATGATAAAAAGGACAGTGGCCTTGCTATTGAAGTATTGAGCTGGTTGGCCAATGATGAAAACAAACCGTAGCAAATATTTGCAACGAGGTGAGGCAAGTCTATGCTGCACCGAAATTGGGAGACCACTGAGCACATCCTCATGGTCGGCGACGGGATTCGCCCTGTGAGACCTGTAGGTAACATGCAGTTTCCAGAAGCGCTTGGATTTAAATTGGCCGAAAGCATCAACCAGTCAGCATTATAAATAACAAAAGTTGTTTACAGTATTGTTGGAAAAAGAAGCATACAACAGAATAACACGACCGGATCCATTACAGGAAAAGGTAGAGATACAAGTTGGAGAAGGTTTTATTAAGAGAAATAGGAATATGGAGTTATATACAAAAATCTCAGAATGAAAAACGCGTACAGCATACCTGAATAAATCGAGCAGGCGCGGTGACTATTTGTCACCGCCCCGTTTCAAGGGCCATAGCAATAAATCATCGTCATCAGTACTGGAGCCAAGACAGCATTCCGGTTTAGGCTGTTGTCATGTGGGTTGGACGTACAGACATTATGTTGACACCCATGAATTTGTCACACGCGTGAATCCTGAATTCTTATTCCCTTGCCAGGTTATTGAATATTATCTTTGTCTTCTGCGCATTAATCTCCAACCCCACTCTTACACATTCTCGGTTAAGGTCTTCAATCGTTTGTTGTAATTCGTAAAATCCCAGAACGAAGTAGTTTTTCGTCCCCAGTGTTGCTGAACAGTAGGACAATATCATCTGCAAAGCCAACGTTGCTCCGATATTCGCCGTTGGTCCTCACTCCTAAGCCTACCCACGCTAATGGCTTGAATACTTCTAAGCATGCAGTGAATAGCATTGCAGAGATTGTGTCTGCTTGCCTGACCCCTTTCTTGAAACGTAACTTTCTACGTTTCTTGTGGCGAACCAATGCAGCTGTGGAATCTATAGATACTTCCCCAGATATTCACGTGTGTCTTCTGTACTCCTTGATTACGCAATGTCTTTATGACTGATGGTATCACTACTGAATCAAATACCTTTTCATAATCTATGGCAGCCATACAGAGAGGGTTATTGTAGTCCACGTATTTCTCGATTACCTGATTGATGACATCGACGTGATCTATTGTAGAAAATCCCTCACTGAAGCCAGCCTGTTCCCTTGGTTGGTTGAAGTCAAGTGTTGCTCTGATTCTATTAGAAATTATCTTTGTAATATTTGATACAATACTGAAAGCAACCTCAAGGGCCTATAATTTTTCACTTGATAACGTCTCGCTTCTTATAGATTAGTGTGATCTTGCCATTCTTCCAGCTCTCTGGTACACTAGAAATACGCGTAGTGAGGCATTGCGAATAAAGGTCCGCAAGATTTTCAAGCATGATATCCCCTCCATCTTCTATTAAATCGACAGTTATTCCATTTTCTCTAGCCGATCTTTCCCGGGTCATGTCTTGCAAATTTCTTCTAATTTCATCGCTAGTTATACACTCTTAAAAAAGTTGTAGTACTTGCTACTTTTGGGTAGTAACGGTTTGTCCCATATATGTTAATACACTGCAGTTAGTAACGGCAAGGGTAGTAACTGTTACTGTCCTTGTCGTTAGTACCTGCTGGTAGTAACAGCAAAGATAACAACGGTGCTACCCTTGCTGTTACTAACTGCAGGGTAGTAACGACAAGGGTAGTATCTGTTACTACCATCGTCAATACTACCTTCTGTCAGTAAGAGCAAGGGTAGTAACATTTCCTACCCTTGCTGTTATTGACAGCAGGTAGTAAAATGTGGCAAGCCGTTGCTACCCAAAAGTAGCAAATGCTACTCCCTTTTTCCAAAGTTGTAAAACGAACATATTGTTACGCGAACAACGAGTCAGTAAGACGGGCAACTATTTACAGGATGTATTTACAACAGCGGTTGCAGCGCTGACCGGTTAGGTTCACAGCGCGAGCCCAGCTCGTTCTTCCTCTCCTTTTCTCGAGTGATGGCGCCCGCGCGCCTCGGTCAAACAGTCAAATACCGCACGCGTGTAGCATAATCCCCCGGCGGCAGAAGCGACGTCCCGGAGCGTCTAAATGTCATCACTGGGAGAGTGATACTGCTTCAGTCGTGTAACGTGCACGATATCGCTCAACTGGGAAGCAGATGGAGCGTCAGGGGCGATCTCGTATGTGACGGGAGTCACGGCACGAAGCACTCGGTAGGGGCCTGTGTAACGCGACAGCAGTTTTTCTGACAGGCCGACCTGACGCGACGGAGACCATAGAAGCACCAAAGAACCAGGCGGGAAGTCCACGCTCGGTGTCGCTGGTCGTACAAACGCCTTTGACTGTCTTGGGAGTTCAAAAGGCGGTCACGGGCAATTTCCCTTGCGTGAGCAGCGCGGGCGACGGCATCAAGTGCATATTCACTGGTGGGTGCCGCGTGAACAGGGAGAGTTTTGTCGAGGGGCAATGCTGGTTCTCAGCCGAACAGGAGGAAAAATGGGGAATAGCCGGCTGTGTCGTGGCGCGAGGAATTATAGGCAAAGGTGACAAACGGCAGAGTGAGGTCCCAGTCTGTGTGGTCTGAAGAGACATACTTCGCGAGCATGTATGTGGGAGTGCGATTAAGACGCTCCGTGAGGCCATTAGTTTGCGGATGGTATGACGTGGATAGCTTGTGCCTCGTGGCACAGGACTGCAGGATGTCCGCGATAACTTTTGACAGAAATGTCCGGCCACGGTCTGTGAGAAGTTGTCGCGGAGCTCCAAGTAATAAAATCACGCCGCGTAAAAGAAAATCGGCAACATCTGTGGCGCAGCTTGTAGGGAGCGCTCGGGTGATGGCGTAGCGCGTGGCGTAATCTGTGGCCACAGCGATCCACCTGTTCCCAGAGGTAGAAAGAGGAAAGGGGCCAAGTAAATCTAAACCAACCCGAAAGAATGGCTCCGCGGGAATGTCGATTGGTTGTATTTACCCAGCAGGTAGCGTCGATGGTGTCTTGCGTCGCTGGCATTTATCACACGCAGCTACGTATCTTCGAACGGAGCGAGCAAGCCCAGGCCAAAAGAAGCGTCGGCGGATCCGGTCGTAGGTACGTGACACACCGAGGTGACCGGCAGTGGGGAGGTCGTGAAGTTCCTGGAGAACAGCCGAGCGAAGGTGTTTAGGGATCACAAGGAGTAATGCTGGGCCGTCGGGGTGAACGTTGTGGCGGTAGAGTACGCCATCTTGAAGTGTGAATAAGCGAAGGGAACTGTCGGCAAGTGGAGATTCCAGGCGGTCAATGATGACACGCAAGGACGGGTCACGGCGCTGCTCGTCGGTGACATGGACCAGAGGAAAACAGAGAGAACGCAGGCGTCGGTGTCAGGCTCAGACGTAGAGGTCTGGTCTTCGACTGGGTAGCGAGAGAGGCAATCTGCGTCCTGGTGTTGGCGTCCCGTCTTGTACTTACGTCACTGCGTAGGGATATTGTTGTAGTCGAAGAGCCCAACGACCGAGCCGGCCAGTAGGATCCTTGAGCGACGAAAGCCAACACAGCGCATGATGGTCTGTGATTACTGAGAAGGGCTTGCCATATAAATATGGGCGGAACTTTGAAACAGCCCAGACGAGAGCAAGACATTCGCGCTCGGTAATCGAATAGTTGCGCTCTTCAGTTGTCAGGAGTCGGCTAGCGTAGGCTATAACGCGGTCGTGTCCGTGCTGGCGTTGCGCTAAGACGGCGCCGATCCCATAACCACTGGCATCGGTTCGGACCTCTGTTGGTGCGGACGGGTCAAAGTGGGCCAAGATCGGTGGATTAGTCAGAATCGTGATAAGGCGTGAAAATGCGGCAGCCTGAGGGGAACGCCACGTAAAAGGCACGTCTTTCTTCATAAGTTCAGTGAGTGGTTGAGCGATTGCTGCGAAATCTTTCACGAACCGTCTGAAATAAGAACAGAGCCCCACAAAACTCCGGACGTCTTTGACAGACTGAGGTACAGGGAAAGCCGTTACTGCTCGAACCTTCTCCGGTTCAGGTTGTACTCCGGAAGCATCGACGAGGTGGCCGAGCACTGTAATCTGTCGGCGCCCGAAGTGACACTTCGATGAGTTTAATTGGAGCCCAGCCTTGCGGAAGACGTCAAGGATGGCTGCAACGCGCTCAAGGTGCGTCTCAAATGCAGGAGAAAACACAAGGACGTCGTCGAGGTAACAAAGGCAAGTTGACCATTTGAAACCTTGAAGCAGAGAGTCCATCATCCGTTCGAACTTGGCGGGGGCATTGCATAAACCGAACGGCATAACCTTAAATTGGTAGAGGCCATCTGGAGTGACGAAAGCAGTCTTTTCTTGATCTGGCTCATCGACGGAAATCTGCCAATAACCAGATCGAAGGTCAATGGACGAAAAGTATTTGGCGCCGTGAAGACAATCAAGAGCGTCGTCAATTCGTGGTAAAGGGTAAACGTCCTTCTTAGTGATTCGGTTTAGGTGGCGGTAATCAACGCAGAAACGCCACGTGCCATCTTTCTTTTTGACGAGCACGACCGGCGACGCCCAAGGACTCGACGAGGGCTCAACAATGCCTTTGGCGAGCATCTTGTTTACTTCCTGATGAATAACTTGCCGCTCTGCCCTGGACACACGATACGGTCGGCGGTGAATGGGAACAGCATCACGAGTGTTTATCCGATGCTGAACAAGGGACGTCTGACCAAGTGGGCGATTTTCAGTGTCAAATATGTCGCGGTAGGACAACAAAAGGCGATATAGGGCGGCTGCTTGGTCAGGGCCGAGGTCCGGAGCGACCATGGGACGTAATGGGCCGTCGAGGTTCAAGGCATCCTGTGGGTAATCAGGAGGATCAGGAGACGCGTCGGCTGCAAAAGCAGTGACGTGGTCGTCTGTCACAGACCGGAGCGTGGCCACCACTATGCCTTCAGGTAACACTTGCTTCGTCAAGCCAAAATTGATGACGGGGAGACACATCCGATTAGCGGCAAGGGTAGCGACGGAGTGTGGCACAAAGACGTCGCGCGCCAGGAGGACGTCACGAATAGGTGCAACGACATAGTCGCCATCAGGCACGGTTGCCGTTGAGGCCAATTCGATGAAGGTTAGGGCTTTTGGAGGTAGCCGAACAAACGCTGTAGTGCAGAGGGTGTTCGGTGGTTCGGGGCGAACGTCGGAAACAAGAGGAAGCTCGAGGCACAGCGTACCGGTGGAACAGTCGATGAGGGCAGAATGCGTCGTCAGAAAGTCGAGCCCGAAGATGAGGTCGTGAGGGCAACTGGTCAGCACGGTGAACAGGACTGGAACGTGGCGGCCAGCAATTCCTACGCGCGCAGTGCACATACGACTGACGGCAACAGTGGCGCCAGTGGCGACGCGTACGGCCCGAGTGATGGCAGGCGTAAGAACTTTTTTGAGGCGACGACAAAGATTAGCGCTCATTATGGGCACTTGGGCTCCAGTATCAACCAATGCCTTGAATGGTACACCATCCACGTCTACGTCAATTAGGTTCGCGTTCGTGAGGAGCGTCAGCGGAGGATTTGCACAGGACGGACGGGATGCAGCGCTACCTCCAAGAGCTGCATGGCCTAGTTTTCCGTCCGGCGGTTTGGCGAGGAAAAGCGGCGAGGTTGGGGTGACGGGGAGCGACGGCGTTGAGGCGACGGCGATCGCCCGGAGGAGCGGCTGTCAGGGGCATCAGAAGTAGAGTACGGACGGCGAGGTGAGTAACGGCGAGCGTCGGCGTATGGGCGAGAAGCAGGGAATGAGCTCCAGTACGGCGGCATCCAGGTGCTGCGACAGTGGCGGGATACGTGACCAACTCGGTGGCAGCGGAAGCAGATCGGTTTGTCGTTGGGGGTACGCCATTCAGCAGGATTGCGTGGTCGGGGAGCGAAATACTGGTAGTTGAAGGATGTGGCCATGGGAATGGATGCCGAATCTGGTCGGGAGACAGAGCAGGCGGTAGGGATGCCAAGGTTGGCAATTTCTTGCCGCACAACTGCTTGTATGACAGAAATAGTAGGGGCCGCTTGGTCAAATGTACCGTCGAGGGGTCGTGGATGAAGGGGGGCCGGACTCGCCGCTTCAATGTCACGGCGAACGATACGAGTGACGTTCTCTTGAAAAGGTCGTGTGGCAGGAAGAGCGGAGCAAGGGGACGTGGCAGGGGTGTTTGGGAGCCGGGAAAACTGTGGGACGACGCGGCGGCTTTTGGCTACCTCGAAGCGGCGGCATTCTTTGACGATGGCGCCGACAGTAGAGACGTCATTATAGACGAGCAAGTTGAAGGCGTCGTCCGCGATGCCTTTTAGGATATGGCCCACCTTGTCAACCTCGGTCATGTGCTCGTCGGCTTTCCGGCAAAGCGCGAGCACTTCCTGTATGTAGGCGACATATGATTCTGTCGACGACTGGACACGGGTAGCAAGCTCCTTTCGCGCAGCCTGTGGGCGACCTGACGGGTTGCCAAAGAGGTCGCGAAGCCTCTCTTTGAAAGTGTCCCAGCTGGATATCTCAACCTCATTGGTGCGAAACCAGACAAGCGGTGTCCCGTCCAGATAATATATCACATTGGCAAGCATGATGGTAGGGTCCCAGTGGTGGCTTTGGCTAACACGCTCATACATGCTGAGCCAGTCGTCGACGTCAACGCCATTTTGGGCGGAGAATGTCCCAGGATCATGGAGACTAGCAACCGTAACGTACGTTGTGGTAGGCGCCGCAGGTGTAGGTGGCGACGGGGTGTTTCTATCGGAAGCCATGGCTGAGAAGACGACTGTGCGGCCGCTTCGGAGCTCCGTGGCGAGGACGGGGAACGTTCCACCTCCACCACGATGTTACGCGAACAACGAGTCAGTAAGACGGGCAACTATTTACAGGATGTATTTACAACAGCGGTTGCAGCGCTGACCGGTTAGGTTCACAGCGCGAGCCCAGCTCGTTCTTCCTCTCCTTTTCTCGAGTGATGGCGCCCGCGCGCCTCGGTCAAACAGTCAAATACCACACGCTTGTAGCAATATGTTAGCAGCTGCTACTATGTTCCTAATCACTGCGGTTGGTACCAGCAGGTATACATACCAGATGCCTGCAGCAGTTAGCATACATATTCTATGCACACCTATTTACCTGAATTGATTATTGTGGTGGCCATATCTTGCTTATAAAATGCTAGCAGTAATGACTATAACAAAACTATGAGCATAAAAATAACTAATAGGTATACATTATATAGGTACAATAACTGCCAATGCAAGTCATCAAGCTGAAGAGGTAGAATTGTGGTATCTAGGGCAGCCATTTTTAGGCAACCTGATGCAAAACACCTAGCAGTTAGAAGCGGAGAAATATTGAAATGTAAATATATTATGTAGACCACAAAGTACACCACGCAGAAGCCATGAAAACACTGCCAAGTTCCAACAGTGCCAAGTTCCAAAGAAACAATCCGAAGTTTATGCTGCTGGTGTTAGCGTGAACAGGAGTATGCATCGTTCCAAAAGACGCGAAGGGAGAAAAATGTGCCACACAGTGCATTTTCATTTCAGAATATTTATTTTAGGGGCATATTTCGACACTTCACGGTTCCCCAAAACATGGCACATACGATTTCTCGCGATGCTGAAATAAAGTTTTCTATTCTGGCTCTTTTTGCTGGCACGTCAGCAATTATGCAGTCTTTTCAAGTGATGAAATAAGGCATATCGCTAGTGGCATCTTTTTGTGCTTGTTGGTAAGCCACAAAAATGTTCTAGAATAGTGAACGTTTTTTTGCTGACATCGCTGTACCCCATACCCAATATACCCAATAAATTTCAATAGGGGCAGTCACGCCTGCTATTACGTCTAGCACGTCAACGCTAAGCCCTTCGAAACTAGCAATGAGGTCGGTCGCCCTTGAAGCACACGTGCCCTTGAATGACAGGGCAGGGTAGGTGTCCTGTAATACAAGGAATAGAGAAAATCAGCATTACTTATGAGAAATACACTAGTTCATATGAAAAAGGTAATGCAAAAGGGACTCACCGGTCCCTGCAGAAATCAAGGTTTCTTCTTTAGGAGCAATGACAGCAGCTCAAATACGCCAACTGCAAAGCGGTCTGTTGCCCAAAAGTTTGTTAGGCAATGACAAACACAATGACCATAAAACACTTATACATCATGTAAATGCAAGCCTGGGCACGCCTGTGGTATTCGTAGCCATACTCAAACGAGAAAGACATCGAAATATGGATGTCCCCTGGAAAAAAATGGAAAAGCTGGCAAGCCTGTATGCGTACATTTCTTCTCATCGCCTTCTAACTTGTCAAGTTCCGCTTCAATTCCTGTGGTAGCCTCGATCTTTTCAAGAACGCCGACATTTCGCGAGTTCAAAAAGGCGGTGCCCATACTGATTTATATACTCCAGCATCTTTTGAATGAATGAATGGTTTTTATTTCTTTTCACATAGAAAAAGAGGAGACAGGACTAAAAGCGGAGGTACAGCTTGACGAGGGTCACGCCCCCTTATACGTTTGACAGCACAGCACTGCAGAAACATTACGAAAAATGCAACACTTGCAACAAAGTAATATTGGTAACAAAATGCACTTTCAACAAAAAGAACAATCTAGTATAAGTTACACAAAGACATATATACTTATATACACATAAAATTTCGCATCTGTACCTATACACACGCATGCAGATACAGACCATATGCACAAGCAATGCACACACATCTATATACACGTATGTACAAGTGTGCTTTCACGCACTCATGACTGCAATATGTAAACAAAAGTTCTATGACATACTAGTCTATTTGGCATAACTGACTGAATAGTCTTATTTCCTTATTGGAATTGCGTAAAGGATCAAAGTCTTCCTGTGCGAGTTGATTAAGGAGAATGGGTACTGTATGTGCTAATGATTGTTTATCGTAATTGGTCCGAGGTGTGCGGACGTGTCATTGCTCTTTATGCCTAGTATCACGGATGCTACGGTTTGCTTTTAAATCGGCCGGAGAAAACACAATAGATTTATTAGACTTCAAATATGACCTGTAGCTCAAAATTAAACGATAATTGTATAAAAAGAATACAGGCAAGATTTCAAACTTTGAGAACAGATTTGTCGTAGAAAATAAACGAGGGACATTGGCAATGTATCGCACTGCTCTTGCTAATAGTACCCCAAACGAGGGGACAGTATTGCAGAACTGACAATACTAAAGTATTGTAAAGTAAAATTTTAATTTTAACAGGAAGAAAGGATTTCAATCGACCTATTGTCCCTACAGCAGATGATAGCTTTTTACTTACATGTTCCGCGTGATCATTCCAACTTAAATCTTTAGCGAATGTTACCCCTAAGACAGAGACCGTGTTAACAATTTCTAATTGATCCGTACCTATTTTCATGTTTATTGAACTTCGTAATTTTTTGCCTCTTTGCATATAGATAACAACTTTTGTGTTGCTGGCATTTATTCGCAGACAGTTTGCATCAGCCCAATCTTTAAATACTCTTAACATTCTGTTCCCCTGAAGCTGTAGTTCAGTTCCTGACGTAGCAGTAATAAACATTGCTGTATCATGAACATAAGAAATAAATTTTGCCCGTGCTGAACTTGCTGGCATATCATTTACAAACATTATGAACAGGAGTGGTCCAAGGATGCTTCCCTGCGGAACTCCAACTCTTGCAGCCCAAAGACTCGACTTTTCCCTTTCCAACTCGACATATTGTGCTCGATGCGATAAATAAGATTCAAAGAGCTCCAAGGCGATACCACGGATACCATAAGCTAGCATCTTAGCGAGTAAAAGTTTATGATTTACAAGATCGAATGCTTTAGAAAAATCTATGTATATTCCCATAAGTAATATTTTATCGGTGAACGCCTGTAGAATTGTTTCTTTATGAATTAAAAGAGCTGTTTCGGTGGAACGGTGCTTCCTAAAGCCATGTTCGAAATCGCCTAACAAATTATTTTTGTCAAGATATGATACTATTCTAGCGTGAATTATTTTTTCAATGCCTTTTGCAAATACTGGTAGGATCGAAATTGGACGATAATTGCCCAGCAAGTTTTTGTCGCCTTTTTTAAACACAGGCTGCACTCGAGCAATTTGCATGTCTGTCGGAAATTGACCAGATGATAGAATCAAGTTGTAAATGTGAGTAAGGAAAGGACAAATGATGTCAAGGACATGCTTTACAGGTCCAATTTGAATAACATCTGTGTCCTGGGATTTACTACTTTTAACAGAGCTTATACAAGAGAAAACCTCAGCAAAATTCGTAGGAGTGAAGAAAAATGACTTCGCACTCATGTTTTTAATGGGCTTCCAACTTTACCCAACTTCCAACTTTACCCCAGTGAGGGCGGTGACCACCCCGTGAAGCTAGATTAATGGCAAAATTTGTAAATAATTACCAGCCAATACTCATAACATATAAACAACTGAAAATGGCTTAACAGTCTTACATAGAGAGATTCCGGTTGAATAATTACGATAGGGCTTGAGACGGACAACGTGTACAATGTCCTTGCGGAGAGGAGCAGAGGATGACGAAGGCAGCAGTGGAGCGATTTCATAAGTGACATCAGTCACTTGGCGGCACACGCGATATGGTCCGGTGTACTGGAAGAGCAGTTTTTCGGATAAGCCAACGCGTCGTGCTGGGGACCACAGGAGAACGAGCGATCCAGGGACAAAGTGAGTGGTCCGGTGGTGGCTGTTGTAGCGAGACTGCTGGTGGATTTGGGACTCAGAAAATGGAGTGCGAGCAACTTGACGTGCATGGTCGGCACGTGCAATGGTCTCTTGAGCATATTCAGTGGGTGGGTACCCAGAAGAAGGCACCAGGGTGTCCATAGGCAATGTAGGGTTTCGACCGTATAAGAGGAAAAACGGCGAATAGCCAGCGGTCTCATGCCTGGAAGTGTTGTACGCGAATGTCACAAACGGTAGTGCAACGTCCCAGTCGTGGTGGTCGGCAGACACATACATGGCCAACATGTCAGTAAGGGTGCGGTTCAGGCGTTCTGTCAAGCCATTCGTCTGTGGATGGTAGGCTGTAGTCAGTTTAGGTTGCGTCGCGCAGGATCTTAGAATGTCATCGATCACCCTGGACAGGAACTGTCTGCCACGGTCAGTGAGCAGTTGCCGAGGAGCTCCGTGCTGGAGTATGACGTTATGCAGCAAGAAGTATGCAACGTCGGTGGCACAGCTAGTGGGAAGTGCACGCGTAATGGCAAACCGCGTCGCATAATCTGTGGCAACGGCGATCCACTTGTTCCCAGAGGTGGATAGGGGAAACGGACCAAGTAAATCGAGACCGACGCGGTGAAAAGGCTCGTAAGGAATGTCCAGAGGCTGAAGATGTCCTGCAGGCGGCAGAGTGAACTTTTTTCGGCGCTGACAAAGGTCGCATGAGCCCACGTAACGGCGCACTGAGCGGGACATCCCAGGCCAATAGAAACGGCGGCGCGCGCGGTCGTATGTGCGTGACACGCCAAGATGTCCCGCCGTTGGTGCATCGTGGAGCTGCTCCAGGACAGTAGAACGGAGGTGAGCCGGGATGACTAACAACAGGTCAGGACCATCAGGGAGTAAACTGCGACGATATAACGTGTCCTTTTGGAGTACAAAGAGGCGGAGGGAAGGATCAGGAGCGCGGGAGTGCAATTTGTCGATGATCTTGCGTAGAGACTCGTCAAGGCGTTGTTCGGCAGCGATGTTGAAGAGTTGAGAGATGGAAAGAACACACGGGCTGGAGTCGCTCAGGGCAGCCTCTGGCGGATCTACTGGGTATCTGGAGAGGCAGTCGGCATCCCGGTGCAAGCGGCCAGACTTGTAAACGACGGTATACGAGTATTCTTGAAGTCGCAGTGCCCATCGACCAAGGCGACCAGTGGGATCTTTGAGAGAGGACAGCCAGCATAGAGCATGGTGGTCAGTAATAACGGTGAAGGGTCGGCCGTAGAGGTAAGGGTGAAACTTGGCGATGGCCAAAACTAGAGCGAGACACTCTCGCTCTGTGATAGAATAGTTTCGCTCAGACGAGGAAAGAAGGCGACTGGCATAAGCAATAACGCAGTCCTGACCATGCTGACGTTGGGCTAGAACTGCGCCGATTCCATGGCCACTGGCGTCGGTACGGACTTCTGTGGGCGCAGATTCGTCGAAGTGAGCCAACACTGGTGGTGATGTCAGTATTCCTATCAGCTGTGAGAAGGCGGATGCCTGTGCAGGACCCCAAGAAAAGGTCGCGTCTTTCTTAAGCAGGCAGGTGAGGGGCCGTGCTAGTGCTGAAAAATCTTTCACAAACCGCCGAAAATAAGAACACAGGCCGAAAAAGGAACGGACGTCCTGAGTAGAGCGAGGTGTCGGAAAGTTGGCAACGGTGCTAACTTTGGCAGGGTCAGGCCGTATACCTGTAGCATCGACAAGATGGCCAAGTACTGTGATCTCGCGGCGGCCGAAGCGGCATTTGGCAGAGTTAAGTTGAAGACCTGCATTGCGAAGGATGCGCAGAATAGCCGAGAGTCTACTTAGATGACTGGAGAACGTAGGCGAGAAAATGATTACGTCATCGAGATAGCACAGGCAAGTAGACCACTTGAAACCACGAAAAAGGGAGTACATCATTCTTTCGAATGTTGCGGGGGCATTGCACAAGCCAAATGGCATAACTTTGAACTGGTAGAGCCCATCGGGTGTCATAAAGGCCGTCTTCTCCCTGTCTTTTTCGTCAACGACGATTTGCCAATAGCCGGACCGAAGGTCTTTAGAAGAAAAGTACTGTGCACCATGCAAAGAGTCGAGGGCGTCGTCAATTCGCGGCAGAGGGTACACGTCCTTTTTAGTAATCTTGTTTAGGTGGCGATAGTCGACGCAGAACCGCCAGGTGTTGTCTTTTTTTCTGACAAGCACCACAGGGGACGCCCAAGGACTCGTAGATGTTTCGATGATGTCCTTTGTAAGCATTTTCTCGACTTCGGTTTGAATTACGCGCCGTTCAGTCGCAGACACTCTGTAAGGTCGCCTATGGATGGGACTGGCGTTGCCGGTGTCAATGCGATGAGTCACAACTTTTGTCTGGCTGATATGGGGCGAAGCAAAATCGAAAACGTCGCTGTAAGCGGCTAGCAAACGACGAAGGTCGTCAGACTGAGCAGCCGAAAGGTCGGGGGCGATCATGGCGTCAAAATGTGCATCAAATGAAGTACTAGTGTCAGGGCTTCCAGAAGACAGGGGCGCATCCATAGTAAGGGCCACAGGGTCGTGTGCGTCTAAAGGTGCTATATGTCCCAGCGTGATACCTTCGGGAAGAAACTGTGGAGTCCGTCCAAAGTTCAGAATAGGGATACATGCCCGGTTCGCAGAAACAGTCAGCACCGAGTGAGGGAGGGCTACCTGCCTTGTTAAAAGAGTGTCTAGGGAAGGGGAGATGACGTAGTCGCCGTCACAAATGGCGGAATCAGAGGTCAGTGTGACATACGTCGCGGCGGCTGGTCGAAGGCGAACAAACTCGGCGACACATAATCGCGGCAGTGACTCGGTGGAGAGATCGGGTACAAAAGGAAGTTCCAACTGGAGAAGGCCAGAAGAGCAGTCGATGAGGGCAGAATGGGTACTCAGGAAGTCGTGGCCGAGGATGACTTCATGTGGACACTGCTGCAGAACGGCGAATACAACGGAGGTCTGGTGACTGGCGAAGCTCACACGCGCGGTGCACATCCCAACGACTCAAGATGTGCCGCCGTCGGCTACACGAACGACAGGCGACGCCGCGGGCGTCAGAACCTTGCGGAGACGACGAAAAAGGCGAGCGCTCATAACCGATAAATGCGCCCCCGTGTCTATGAGCGCCGAAACAGGCACGCCGTCCACTTCTATGTCCAAAAGGTTTTGTCGGGTGGTCAGGGTCAACAGAGAATTTCCGGGTCGGTTTGTCAATGCAGCATCACCTCCGGGAGCTGCACCGGTCAGTTTTCCGAAGAGGGACGGCGGGGGTATGGCGACGGTGAGCGACGGGCAATCGGTGAGCGAGAACGCCGGTTCTGTGGGGACGGCGAGCGGCGATCGTAGTGTGGAGTCGGAGCATTAACATCACAGTGCGGCAGGTCATTGCGGGCATGAAAAGGCGAGAACCGGCTGTCTTCTGGGCGGTAAGCGTACGCGGGACGAGGAGACGAAATCTGACGATAGCGACAATGGCGGGAAATATGACCAACTTCATTGCAATTAAAGCATATGGGCTTGTCGTCATGTGTGCGCCACTGGTTTGGGTCGCGGTATCGGATGTAGGTCGATTGCGGGCGTGGAGGTCGAAAGAAATTGCCGACCGTAGGGCTACTTACAGAACAGATCGGACGGATGCCTGCGTTCGCCAGCTCTTCGCGTACGACAGCTTGAATCAGATATACTGCCGGGGGGGACTCGTCGTAAGAACGTATTGGGGGAACCGACGGAGACGCAGCCTCAATCTCACGCCGGACAAGACGCAGCAAGTTTTCGGTACCAGGCGGCTGGACGTCTTCACACGATGAGCTAGCGGCGGTATTAGGGAGCCGAACGAATTGTTGTGAGACACGACGGCTCTTTGCTTCTTGAAAGCGTCGGCACTCTCTTATAATGTCGTCGACCGTCGAGCAGTCCTTGTACACGAGTAAATTAACAGCGTCGTATGCGATGCCTTTAAGAATGTGGCTGACCTTGTCAGCTTCGAGCATCTTGTCACCGACCCGCCGACAGAGTGCTAATACATCTTGAATGTACACAACGTACGGTTCAGTAGATGTTTGGGCCCGGCACGAAAGTTCCTTCTTGGCGGCTCGCTGGCGGCCAAGCGGCTTCCCAAAGAGTTCCTGCAGTTTTTGCTTCCAAGTGTCCCAACTGGTCAATTCCTCCTCGTGTGTTCGGAACCAAATACGGGCCGTTCCCTCGAGGTAATAAATGATGTTCGCCAGCATTAGAATCGGGTCCCAACGGTTGCTCTTGCTGGCGCATTCGTATTCGATTAGCCAGTCTTCAACGTCCTTGTTGTCAGTGCCCGAGAAGGCGCCACGGTCCCGGAGTTGAGTGAAGACAATCGGTGCTGTGGTAGCCGAAGCTGAAGCAGCGGGCCTCTCAGTCTACATGGTCAAAGGGCCCACGAGGTTTCCGCTTCGAAGTTCCGTGATGTGCTGGTGATGTACCCCGCACTTCCACCAAGATGTTACGGGGAGATTTACAGAAAATGGGGTTTATTCAAACTATGTACAAGGAGGCTAAATGTTGGCCAACAACAACAAAGATGGCGAACCACAGTTTTACCTCTTCCTCGTCTCTTCGGCTCTATGCTTCAGCATCTTCTTTGTCTGCCGGACAACTGGCTCATAACAATATAACTGTAGAACACTGTACTGCTTAACGCAGTGAATTGAAGCACAAGAGGCAGAAGTAATGTTCACAGGGTGGTGAGAAAAACGTCTGATATTCTCAGGAACCTTGCTAATCAATGTTCACAAAGTAATTGACTTCCACAATTATCCACCTGTGACACAATTAAACAGCTCTCATAAGTCCCACATAGTCAATCACTCACTTTATTAGGTACGCTCACATTTAATGAATGCTTCACAGTACAACTAGGAATACCAGTAGCTAGAACACTTCGTCATATAATTGCATACATTATACTACAAAGGACATGGATGTAAAACACGTGTTCAGAACCTAGCTTTACCAGAACTAGTTTGGATATAAATGGAACGAATTGTCGTCCAAATGGCTAGCGAACACGCTGCATTGACAAAAGAATACAAGCCTTGCAACGTTTTAAGAGACCATGGTGCATGCAACCTGTTGGTTATGGCATTCTGCAGTCCACTGTTATGAAATATATTTTGGCAAAACGGTTGCATATTCTGTTTTGTGAACTTTCTCTTATCCTGTGGTTTTATGAAAAAAAATGATTTTTACTTTTTCTCTTGAGCTTCTTTCTCTTGTGAAAATATATGTTACCATACTCCCAACCGAAAAAAAAGTACAGGACAGTTCTCGTATTCATGCCACCTTGCTCTACCTACGTCACAAAATAGGTCTATATAGACATATTAAGTTAACAAAGGAAAAGTAATGGTTTGAGGGGTTTCTTTGTTTAATGGAAAGAACAGACAGATAATGAAGCCAAGTAATGGGGGCATTATTTGTGGTGTCCATCTAAGGTGTAGTAATTGCAATAAAGGAAAATTAAGTGCATGAAAAACACGCTGATGACTGCTTGGAACTGAACCCACAACTTTCACGTTACGTGCGATGCTCTACTCACTGAGCTACAGCAGCAGATGTTTAGCTGTCCACCTAATTGGTGTTCATGCAATTTTCATCCTGGAAGTGCCACCCAGTGACTTTCGTAGCCATGGTGGTGAATGTGAAACATAAGTTTTGGAGTTAATTCGCATCATGTAGCATGTAATTAATGAGCTGGCACCTGAGCAATAAAACTGTTGCTTGCTAATCGAAGGCATCAAGTGGCCAGGTCGGGACCCTTGCTATGAAATGAAAAAGCCTGGAGAATGAATGAACATGCCCATGACACTTTCTGAAACGCGCAGGTTTACACATACAGAAATACCTATAAATTGGACGGTAAGCGGTCATCTTGGCTCAGTTACTGGAACATCCCGCGCACAATGCGAAGGTTCTTGGGTTGCTCCTCACAGGCAATGAGATTTTATTTGTTCACTCTATTTATTTTCCTTTATGTTGTAGTTGCTGCAATTCAATCGAAAATAATTTCCCGTATACTTGCCTGGCTTCATAATGTGCTGAATTTATTATGTGATATTGTGCAAAACTAAAATTCTTTCACTTCAGTAGCAGACCCAAAAGCGGCGGAACATTCCAATTAAGTTTAAAGCACCCTGCACAATTGAAAATTCACTTACCACATGACAGTGCCACGTAATGTTTAGGCTTTATTGTGTGTCCTTGCGTTTTCCGTAAGGTACCCTTCCTGCTCGAACAGCCGGAACTGTGCACCAAGACTTCCTCATATATCCCAATTTATATCTGAGGGAGACTTTCCGCCAGTCATGAAAATAATGATTTTATTGTAAAAGATTGGCACACAGTGGACACTGTCATCAATGATCAAGGCCACTTACTAATGCCAAACACTCTCTATGAACCCCAACGCACTGTAACTACTTAACCTGCTATGATACCGCAGTTGGCAATCCTGGTAAATTTAGCTGCTGCTGCAGTTGTCACTGCATCATTATTTTAGCTTTGTCATCTCACTCCAAACTCCGGTTATTGCATACTATGTACTGGAGTCAAGCGGGATTCCTAAGATCGTGGCACCTCAGTTGCAGAAGCGACTTCGTGTTAGTCTACATTCAAGCAGTGACATCAAAGCACGTTTGCCTTTATTGACTCAGCAGTGACGCATTACCTCTGCATTCATTGTCATGGTTGTACCAGTGTTACAGCTCTCAACCAGGTTCAAGTTTAACTCGACCTATGCGTGATATGAATGGAATGACCATAAGAATTTAGTTTTTTACATAGTCGTCATGTTCGAAAGTAAACATGTGCCATATTTACTGTCGCAAGAAAAAAAAATAAAACATGTATACTTCGCATTCAAATAAAATAAATATCGAGCTCCAACTTATTTGTATGTGCTCCTCCATTTAGGTTGAAATAACTTGGACACCCGCAGTCTTGGCCCACTAACATGTATGACATCCTACTATACTTACAAGAATGCAGTTGCCCTAGCACACACCCAGCCTGTGCCAATTGTGTCTCTGAGTGCTGGATATTCCAGCACCAGAGCTCTTGAAGCTGCTTCGTAAAGGCTTCCTGGGTAGCAGTAGAAACAGCAAACGTTAAAAACATATACCAAATTAAACACTTACTTATACATGCCTACTTACACTGGTATATTCATCAGATGATTAGCAATCCATCCAATAATGCGAGATTTTGTTTTACTGGACACTTTCCCAGGTTCTGTCCTTTCGATTGCATCTTTAATGTCCAAAGGTACAGGCGGCAGCTTATATTAGCCGTCAGTGCAGGTAAGCTGGCGACTGGGTTGTTGTCCATTGCTTTCGACACTCTCCGGCAGGCTACCTCCGGGTACCACCGTCACTTTGTCACTTGTGCTGAAAACAGAGAAGCTAGTCTGTGATGCATAAGTTTCCCAACATCAATGTAAATTTGCGATTTGGCTACTAACCTGCCGTCCATTTGCAAGTTTTCGTCACACACAAGCCTAATTTTCCTTTATCTGAGAAGACATGGCCAGCTGGCGGGTCAACAAACTCCTCATATCCGGCATTGTAGACCTGAAAGAAATTTAGATGTTCACATTCACATAATGTTACCACAATAAGCGTTGTACCTAAATTATGCAGCAACTATCAAGTGTTCCTTCCAATACCACACTAGAATTGGCTTTCCTCGTTGTGCTTGGTATCATCTTGGTGCAGTCAGCACCATGAAGCGACTCTTAAAGTATTTATTTAAAGTGTCATGAATATCTCTTCTCACCATGCAGTATTTGAAAATTAAAATTTCTGATATGCTGACTGAGATTTCACTGTTTTATAACATGCAGAACCAAATAAAAAAGTTAACTGTTCCTGGACCAGCAGAAAGCAATCACTGTGGTGTAAGAAAAACAACTTTCATGGTATACACCACCTGCAAATTTACCCTGATGGCAGAGGCCTACATGCAATTTACCTGCAAGGCTATATTTTTGCACCGTCAAGGTATCATTTAGGCTGCTTTGTTTCCACTGTAAGGCAGCAGCACATTTTCAACATCTTTGTCATTAAACATTCTTTTCTACAGTGTATCACAATGTGTAGTTATTGGGACATTGCAGCTGCTTATGTAACTATCAAACGATTGCTTAAATTGGTTTAATTGAATGCATATACTCCGTAGTTTACTGCTTTCTCCTGAGCACGAGGCGTGTAACAGCATGCCAGGCATGCTCGTTAACCTCTTAGAAGAAGAGTGCTACCCGTTTTCTAGAACATGACGCCAGCTGTGACATGAAATGTGAATTACCCAGTTACAATATGGCAGTAGGTTGCTTATAATAGTCAAAAACATTATTTGTCTACGAAGTTATTCCAGGCATTCTAAATGAGTTTTCTACAGCGAATAACTTTTTCACGCAACGCAAAAAAAATTATGGGGTTTTACGTGCCAAAACCACGATCTGATTATGAGGCACGTCGTAGTGGGTGACTCCGGGAATTTGGACCACTGGGGTTCTCTAACGTGCACCTAAACCTAAGTATACGGGTGTTTTCGCATGTGAATGTGAATGGGCCTTTACCACCGCCTTGTATCGGTGCATAGCCTTCTCGATATTATGATGAGCAACCGCACTGCCGAACTCGTGGCAAGTGAAAGCCGATCCACGCCAGCCTACCGTCGCGACACAGCCAGCGCGAACGGCAGCAAAGCGCGGTCTGACGCGGCCGACGCGGGTATAAAATATGGTATACATCTGCGGTCAGCACCGCCGAGCCAACGTGCTGGCTTCGCTGGCCGACAGCACCAGCGTAAAAAAAGACACTTTAAAAAGCGCAAGTGCATGCATGATGAAACTGTTAAAGCATGTGCGACAAAGAGAACATTATCAGGGCTCCTATAGGAGCCCTGATAATGTTCTCTTTGTTCTCTTATAATGTTCTCTTTGTTCTCTTATAATGTTCTCTTTGTTCTCTTATAAGGCCACTGGCCTCCATGCCAGTGGCCTTATAAGGCCACTGGCACGGTGTATGTAGTACCTCGATGTGCTGCAGGACGAAGAAAGAAAAACAAAACATACCTCAATCCGGCATGTGGGCAAAGCATATCCAAAATCTGTCCTCTTCAAGGCTTCTAAAAGATCGGCCTCCGTCTGTCCATGAGCAGAAAGTACCTTCCTGCGGCCTCGGAAGGACACCAAATATTCGATTTGTGGAGGTTTCATGAAAACACGAGCACGTGGGCGCGAGAGAAAAGCAGCACGTACAAAAAATAAACGCAACGCTGACAGCACACGCCGCCTGCGCCTCCGCTGGTAGCCCGTTGATGGATGGATGGATGGTTGAGGCTGAAGCCTTTAAATCGAGCGGTGGCACACGCCACCTAGCCGTGACTATTAACATATTTTGTACTTTGTGGTGGGTTGAAATTTCACCCATGCCTTGATTTTAGCCACCAATCAGATAACCTCCTTCGGTACTTCTGAGGGCAACTCGGGCAACTCTCTCAAACAACTGCACTCTCTGTTATTGAAGTTGCGAATCTTGAAGGCCATGTTTTGCTAGTTCTCGGCAGCGGAAGTAATCTCGGGTGACGAGAATCGTTTCTGCTTTGAACACCACAAAAGAAGTTAGAAATGATATAACAAAAAAGACAATACAATAATAGTTTGTTGTGTTCCAGCGTTTTCAGTTTTCAGTGTTGTAACAACGTCGTTACCTTTTTTTCTTTTTGTGCTTCAAAGTAGGCATCGGTATGGATAGCATCGGTATCCATTGCTCGCGGGTACATGGACCGTGACGAGCGAGTATTAATTGAAGACCTGTAACGCGCTGGCCCTGTGTGCTCTACATCGAGCCCAGAATATTGTCCAGCTGCTGTGCGCCATAAGTACCGTGAGTGAACATGTTATACACATGCCCACGATGTGCGTTCTCGTCCACGAAGTTCTGCAAGGTTGTCTGGTACATAAGCCACCATTGCCACGACAGTAGTTTTTCTATTATGTGCGGTGTGGATGGGTGCGCGAAGACCTACAATGATTTCGAATCTTATCGGAGGCACATTTATCGTGTGCATAGAACTATATGGACTTGGACGAGATGGAGCAAGAAGCCGGCGTCGAACAAATGGTCCTCGCAGAATCGTCGGTGGGTGCTGCAGCAAGCTGCGCTGCGCTCAAAGACGGGATGATTGACAACACTGAAATGTTTTCATCGGGCTGTTAGTCGAATACGACCGAAGGCGAATGTGACGCAGACTCTGATCCCGCTGTTCGGTGGAGATCAAGAAACAGCTGTGTTTACTTTTTTTTCGCGTTGCTGAAGTGCACAAGCTACCACATTCTACGACAGAAAGTGTGTTCAATGACTTCAAGGTTACCTTTCTCGACGTAATTCGGGCGTTCGCTTCTGTCGTCGAACAAAACATCGCCCTGAAGTCAACAGGAACCGAGTTGCGCAAGTCGCTGGTGAACTCTTAGATGACATTTTTCAAGCAGCACGTAGTAAATATAAGCGAGAGCAATTGGCCCAGCGCCCCCTGCCCTATGTAAAGTTCGAAGCACGTGACCTTGGTGCTGGTGAGATCTTTCAGTTTATTCCTATAAGTGGTGCCTTGCGAAACCTTATGTCGTCTGACAGTTTCTGCGACCACATCGAGCAAGACTTATCGATAGGACTGCGTTCACCACTACTGCGCAATTTTAGTGATGGCTGCATATACAAGGAAAAGTTGCACGCACTACATGAGAATGGCGTGCAGTATACGCTGTTTCTTGTGCTGTACAGTGACGAAGTGGAGATCGTGAACCCACTGGGGTCAAAACGGGGGATTCACAAAATCTTTGTTGTGTATTTGAGTGTGTTAAACATCCATGCCAAGTACAGATCGCAGCTGAGTTCTATCCATGAAGTGCTAGTTGCACCGTATAAACTTGTAATCAAGCACGAAATCGATGTTATCCTGAAGCCGGTTGTTGATGATGTATCAGCTTTATGGATGACTGGTTTCACTATCTGGAAGAACTCTGTTGCAGTAAAGGTGAAAGCAATCCTTGTAGTCTTTTGTGGTGAAAGCCTTTCAATGAATAGACTTGGCGGATTCACTTCTTTCAGCCGTGGTCATCCATGCCGGTTTTGTGTTGCACCAAGGTCCGCGTTTAACATTTCCTTTCACGAAAGCGACGTTGAGATTCGAAATTTTCACCTGCACAAAAACCGTGTACAAGTGCAAAGATACATAAACCACTAAGCACAGCTCTGTATGGCGTTAAAGATGAATCTCCACTCAGAGATATTGCGCATTTCAATGCGACATTGCAACTTCCACCGTACTTGATGCACGATATGCTTGAAGGAGCCATCCCACATGCATTAAGGCACACTTTGCAAGGCCTGCTGAATTGTGGGCTAATTAGGTACTCGGACCTTGATCGCATCCGCACATTCACTTTTGGTGCCCACGACAAAAAGAACAAACCTGAAGAAGCGCTGAAATCCTTTTATAGTGGGCATACAAGAGTACAGCTTCTCAGAAGTGGTGCCTCTTCAGTTTTTTCCCTTGTGTTTGGAGATATTGTTCCTGAACATAACGAGCACTGGGAAGTATTCCTACTTCTTAGAAGTATTGTAGACATTACATTTGCTGACGTGATTCCTCATGACCATCTAGCATATCTGCAAGATCAAATTTGATTTTTTTTCCTTTGCTGATCTATGCCCAGGCGCGGTAATTCCAAAGCTGCATTTTATGTTACATTCCCCACGGCCGATTAGTGAACTTGGCCCATTAAAGCAATGTTGGTGCATGCGATATGAAGCCAAGCACCAGTATATGAAAACTATTGCACAACGCAACCAAAATTTCAAAAATATATGAAAGTATATCGCAGAACGGCAGCAACTACTGCAGAGCTTTGAATTATCTAACTGGGAAATGCACAGGGGCATACAGACTACAAAATCTAGACAGCTGAAGCGAGACGACTTGTGCTCATGCATGTGTGAAGTTGTCTCTCCTGACATCCCAGTGTGGGAAGTTGGATCTGCCATGGTGGAAAACTTGACCTTCAAAGTGTTGGATGTGTTATCTTGGAGAAACACCAGCTGCCACTTTTTGGACAAATAAGAAGGCTGTATATCTACTGCGGGAGCCTTTTCTTCCTTGTGGATGTGCTCACGACGGTCACATTTATTCGTCACTGCTGGTCATGTTGTTAACAATACAGACGAGCAAAAACTTGTACAGCCCTTCAACTTTCCATCACCTCAAGCTCTTGACCTTTATTTTGGGGCTGAGCTGGTGCTAAGGCCAGAAATAATGGTTGATGAATGATGTACAGAATGTTGTGTGCTTTTAGGCTTGTTATTTTGTTGTGAAATAGATCAAGATGCCATATTTTTTTCTTGTATTTGTCTTTCACTGTCTGGTGTCTCGCTTTGTCGTGCTGTCTGTATTACAATTGTCTATACTGTACCTAGTGTGTGCCTGATCTGCTCTGTTTGTCACCCGGATCTCTTAATTGTGTTCATTTTATCAGTGCTATTACTCTCCCCCCACTGTAATGCTCTTATGAGCGCATGTCGCTTTGTATCATAATAAATGCGCTAGAAGCCACTGCATTTATGTGGTAAACATACCGATTTTAACTTATGCATGTCGTTGCTGTGTTTACTTATTACCATCTAAATTGGTTATTCATCAGCCCTGAAAGAATGTCGCCTACTCCATACTAACAAAAATATTCATTGCAGTTCTGTTCACAAAGCAGTAATTCGTGGTGTTTTAAATTCCATGTTAGCAATGAAGCAGTTAATCGCTCACTTTTGACTACCTGTTGTGAACTCTGCTGTTAAAAAGCTGGCATTCTTGTCTTCTACCTCAATCGAAGTATGGCCAATGTGCCTATAATTTGGTCCATCAACTTTGAACAGAACACGGAAGCCACTGAGCTATTGTATCTGGCCTGCTTGCTTAAGGAGTATTAAAATGCACAGCTGTGGAAATTTGCATCTATGCTCTTTTCGATTTTCTTACCTTGATTTACACATGGTTTCTTCTTGTAATGAGTGCGGAGAGAAGGGGGCATGTTGACAACGGATGCTAATAAAGACAAGAGAGCTTCTTACTGGTGACTCTTGTGCGGTGCCTAAATAAACACAGAAACGGCTGCTGAAAATTAATTATTTGTAACTGATTTTGGCTTAAACTACAAACAAAATTTTGGATTTGTCATAAAAACTTATCTGCAATGTAGTTAAAGAGCCATATTTTGTTCATCACTGTAAACACATCGTATTATTACAATACTCAAAAGTACCACTTCGCAGTTATACGCTTGTCACTAACTTGCGGGTCCATCCTAGCTTTTTCGGAAGTATACAGGAATGCTGCATTGCTTCGGAAAAGGACTTACATACCAAGTGTAGCTCAATTAAAAATTTATTTCATATCGAGTTTTTACTGCAGTAGCAGCCTTCACATTTTTGCCGTTATCAATGTGCAAGTTCTGAGGAGAAGGGAGGGGTTAGAGTGAAATACTGCAATCACAGACGGGCCCTGAACCTCTGACATAAGGGTAAACAAGCGGACAGCAAAAGCGCCAATTGCCGCTTCCATTCTCTTTTGTGCATAAGTACGGCTGTAATACTATTACGTAGCAGGCTTCATGTTGGTTCCGGTCATGTCATTTTTCACAATACCTATGCGAAGATTCAACTTAGTTTCAACAAGGCCTGGGAAAACACAGTAACTTGATCAAAAAGACGTTTCTTTTACGAGCTTTACAGGCTCCCGATCACAACCACCTGCTCATTTACATGAAACATTTGCAGGGGGGGGGGGCTGAATGAGGAGAGGGAAAGACGCTGCTTCTACAACCCTTAAAGCTAGCACGCTCAGCGTCTGGGGGAAGGGAATCGAGTGGAAAGGGGTAGAGAAAAAGAGCGACGCTGTGGGGGATGGCTTTTAAAATTCTGACCACTTGGCGTTCTTTATGGGCACTCACATCGCATAGTATGCAAACTGCGCAAAAAGAAGCAACGTGGATGACATAACCCCCGCCTCTCCTGGAATATGTGAACGTTATTATACTACTGCTTCTTCTCGTACCAACTCGTTGCTGACATTCAACTAGTGGAAGGGGCACACTAGCCTCCTCTTTTGTCTATTCGTTGATATATATAGCTGCGGGTGTATTTCGTTACTTTTACTACTCCTTCTTTCTTGGGTTTTACGTGCCAAATCCAGTTCTGATTATGAGGCACGGCGTAGTGTGTGTGTGTAAAAACTTTTTATTTACAAAAGTCCTGAGGCTCGACTATTAGAGGGCTCCGAATTAATTTTGACCAGCTGGGGTTCTTTAACGTGCACATCACGTAAGCACACGGGCGATTTTGCATTTTCGCCTCCATGGAAATGCGGCCGCCTACTCCACTTTCACAATAGCACAAAGGGCGCTTTGACACAGCGGCCTCTTAATTTTTGTGTGGTTTTGCGAATAACTTAGCGGACATTGTCCTGGTCGGCTGGCACGCTGAAAAGCGATATTTGTATGTAATCCTATTTAATAACTTAGCACACATATGTAGTAAAGCAGGTTATGTACGTATTGAGTAGTGAGCACGTAGCAAAACGTTATTAACGGTTCAAAAGAGGTAGAACCGTTGCAGTTGCACTTTGCATGTCGCTACTAAGTCTTTGGTAATATAGACAGGAAAACGTTACTAATGACTCAAGACAGGTATACATAGTAACCGTTGCAGCTATTATACCTCTTTGCATGCAGGTAGTAACTGCTTACTAATGTAAGTAGTAAACAGGTAGCAAAAAGGCAGTAACGGTTGAAGAGGGGTAGTAACAATTGCAGTTGCTACTTCTTGCCTTGCAGGTAGTAACTGCTTACTAATATAGGTAGCAAACTGGTAGCAAAAAGGTAGTAACAGCTCAAGGGAGGTAGTAACAGTTGCAGTTGCTACCTCTTTGCGTGCGGACACTAACTGTTTACTAATGTAGGCAGTAAACAGGTAGGGATGAGTTAGTAAATGTCCAAGAAAGGTAGCAACCGCTGCCGTTACTACCTATTTGCTTGCCATTACTACCTTTTAACAAACCGTTTTAAGAGTGTAGAAGCAGCCTCGGTATCCTGCTCATCACTACTTCGAATGGAAGTAGCTTGGCTGCTCTGGTGACTGTACAGTTCAGTATGAAATTATTCCGCTGCTGTTATTATGTCATTGAAGTGGTTATTACGCTGCTTATCTTTCAGTGCATACATTTTGCCCTGTCCTATGACAGTGTTTCGTCTCACTGATTTCATGCGGCGTCCATTATTTACAGCTTCCACAATCGCTCCCGCGTTATAATTTCGAATATCCCTTACTTTCTGCTTGTAGACCAGCTTTGAAAGTTAACCGAATTCTATCTGATCTCCTGAGTTGCACACTTTCATGCTTTGTCGTTTCTTTATTAGGTCCTTTGTTTCTTGGGAGAGCTCACCTACTAGTTGCCATGGTGCCTTATCTCAGCCTAGTTAGGCTTTCATTCGCTACCCCTAAATTATCTTCATCATTGTGTTCTAAAGCTGCATATTTTTTTAGCGAACACCAGCCTGAATTGGTCTGTTTTGACGCTTACCATTAAAACATTGTTTATGGGCAGCTAATTTATTTACGGTAACTAAAGCTAGATGACAAGAAACCACGTGATAGTACACCGTAAGTGTCTACTGCATCTCTGTGTACTAGTTTGTCGACTATACAACCGGTTGCGCACCCCGCCTACGAAATATCTGTGCAAAAGAAACCGTAGAGTATACTGAACTACACCAACTAGGAAATGTGAGGGAAAAATACCACTGCGGACACAACCACAACGAAGGAGAATTACTTGGATGTGGTGGGTCACATTTGCAAAAATTGCTACTTTCTAACAAAATATAGTGTAACCAATATGCCGCTTGATGGCATGGTGAATGTAGGCAACAAGTCTGGCCACTAGACGGTCCAGTAGTGATAATCTATGAAATATTATTTTAACGATTTTCTACATAACTATCGTTTATGGTGGACATACATCCTTGTAAACATTTTTTTGCCGTCTATGATTTCACATTCGCAGATTATAGCCATTTCATGTGCTGTCTACAATGAATGCAGATGGATGTCTCAAAGCAATGAGCTTAAACCGGTAACGTATGTTTTTTTCATCATTTCATTTAAATGAAGCCCATTTCAAAGCTTTTTTTATCATTTGTTTCGCGTTTTTAACTTCCGGCATGAAAAACTAGTTTTGTGAAAGTGTCACATATTTTGATAAGCCAGAGTGGAACAGATAGACCTTTGTCAACTATATACATTCTGCATTTAGCTTTCGCGATTGTGTTTTGAGAACATTTTGCATAGTTGTCTGGCTTTCCCAGTTGTAGTCAGTACAATAATATTCCTTGTTATTCAAAATATCATAATCATAGTAAGTAACACTTGCAGTAAGGTGAAAAGCTGTGCGAGTTGGCATTTATAGATTCCGTTGATACAAAGAATGCGGAAGTAATACTTCTTCACTTCTTATTCAGTATTACGGTTGATCTGAAGAGAAAGCAGTGTTGTCTTGAGAAGGCACCAGGGTATTTTTACTTGTATTTTTCAAGTCAACATAGGCCTTACTAAAAGTTAGAGGCAGGAAACGGCCTTGTGATGGCAAAAATACAGCTTCCCCTTACCTTCAAAGTGGGTGGATGCTCTTGCTGACTTATCTAGCACTTGTAGTACGTTCAGATGTATTTCTTGATATCACCTTTCATACTTTTGCACCAGAATCGACTTTTATCTTCCGATGAGTTTCCCAGACACCATGGTACCCTCCTGTCTCCGGAATGTCACGATACAGCTTCAAAACGTTTGGCCTCAAGCTACCCGACTAACAGAAATCACATTGCTGCAAATCATGTCTTCGGTGCCTTCCCACAATCTGTAAACGTCTCCACGAACAGATGCGTCCACTTTTGCGAACTGCTGTATTTGATTATCCAACACACTACCCTGCCCTTCGGTTCAGTTAGTCCTAAGAGGTTAACGCTCGTAAGTAAGTGAACAGACGAAAGCGACGCCGTTTGTGTTGCTTCTGAAATGCCGGAGCGCCATCACAACAGCCAGTGCCTCTTTCCCTGTTGTCATCTAATGTTCTTGAGCGTTTGATAACATTATAAAATCACTTTGAGTTGCCTTCCTTCCTGCTGTGGCTTTGTCCTTTACAACCTTGACTGACGGATATTTGGCAGATTCAACTTGTGCATTTTGAAGCGCTTTCAATTAGTCAACACGAACCAAAGTGTACCAAGGCGTCTTGCAAGAAGTGGGCAGGAGTGAGTGTAAGCCGGCAAGCCTGCTTGTGCTGTGACACTGTTTGCCCTGGTGCGAAGCTAGATGAATGTGGAAAACTGGACGAAATTTGCGAGGCCCTACGGCACCTGCACCAATAAGCAGGATAGCCAACGTTGAATTCCTACGCGGGCGGTCGCGGCCGAACGTGAGCAGAATATAGTTGGCTTGTTCCTGAATTACGTAATTATTGTCGAAATTAGAAAACAGATTTTCGCTTACATCAGCCTGTTTATTAAACTGCGTCAAAAATATACACAGCAACAGTATTAGGAAGCGCAGTGATCCAAACACCATCCTTGATTGGTGTCATCTATTGCCTCGTATGGGAAAACGCTGTACTACAAAGTAAGCTGTCCGGAAAAGTGTGAGGAGCAGGCTTCTCCTGAAAAGAGGGCGTCTGAGAAAAAGTTAACTTCACGCTCCACTTGTGAGCTCGACGCGCCGCGCACAACTACGAAATTCAACAGAGGTGTTCACAGCAGCCTATGGTATCCGTGTAGTGTCATCTTTCACAAAGCCAGATGGGTCCATGGTTCAGCAACCCATGAAGGAAAGTAAAGAAGTCATCCATTGAAGCGGGACAGTGTACACACAAACAACTTTCCGAGCCTTTATTGGTGTCATTTATTGTCAACGGCAAGACTGCAGAATCCGGGAGGCTGGGGTCCTTAAAGTGTAACAATTGTTCCATCTCAAAAAATTGTCTAGAAGCGTCCCTTCTGTCTGTCTAAAAGTTGTTGAATTGTCGCATCTGCCAACCAAACTTCGCGCAAAAGGAGAAAGAATGTTATGTTTACATTTGTGTAATGGGGCATTGCATCGGCTTCGTATTCAAAGAACACCATTTTTTGGCATAGGCCGAATAAAAATGAAAGTAAAACAGTATTGTTTCATATGTTGCCCGTAGAAGTCTGTTCAGGTTTATTCGTTAAATATGAGCCATAATTTGGCTACAGTGTACGCCTCATTGAAACTATCAGGCTTAATTTATTCCACATGCGGTTTGTGGCCTTTTGGGGAACTGCTTTTATGAGCCGGTCGCTGCATCTAGTCTGCAGGTTCCACTCCTGCAGCGGCGTTTTCAAAGTGTGCTTAGTGTTTTTCTTGGAATGTTTCGCGGAATGTCGCGCAAACATACTCTCAAATTCGGATATAGAAGCCCAGATACACACCGAAACTTTCCAATTATTCTTAGTGTTACTTAAAAAGGGTGATAAATTAGATATTAAAAATTATCGACCGATATCGATCTTTCCTGTTTTTTCAAAAGGTCTTGAAGAAATTATTCTAAGACAGTTGTCTTCATTCTGTGAAAAATACAGCATAATTTCAAATGCTCCATATGGTTTTCGTAAAAACAGGTCCACTGAATGAGCTCTTCTCGATCAAAAATGATTTATATTGCAGAACTTCGAACATAAGCTATTAACAATACGCATATTTTTCGACTTTACACGGGTGTTTGACCATATTAATCACAGCATCTTATTCTACAAACTAGAGAAATATGGAATTAGAGGCATTCCACTTCAATTCTTAAAATCTTACCTTAATAACAGACGCCAGTTTGTATCTGTGGGCCATAATACATTGGTAACCAAGGAAATATTTTGTGGCGTCCCACAGGGTAGCATTTTGGGTCCGTTGCTTTTCAACTTATACGCTAACGATGTTACTTACATCAACGAAAAGGCGAAATTTATAATTTACGCAGATGACTCAAGTGTTTTCATCTCGTCCGGTTCTTCCACCAATTTAATTACTATCGCAAATGACTTCTTGTGCAGTCTATCCTATCGGTCCACAGAGAACCGTTTAAAAGTAAACATGGCTAAAACAAAGGCTGTAATCTTTCATACCAAAATCATGAGTCTTCCATCAGATCTAACATTAGCGTATAGATCTACAAATATATAACTTGTTCTTTCAAAAAGGTGTTACGGGTACACTTCTCAAGTGCTATGCAATAGGACGACCACGTAAGCTTTGTACAGGAAAAACTTAGCCGCATAACAGGTGTTTTAAATCGCTAGAGATATACTTTACCCGTCTGTGTAAAATTATTAATTTATAATTCTTTATTTGTGTCTCACTTACATTATGGGCATCTTGTATGGGGCACCACGACTGAGTGTAACTTGAGTAAATTATTTCCTATGCAGAAGAAAATAATACGTGTCATCGCCAATGTACCGTATGCCGCTAATACTGAAAACCTGTTTGAGAAATACAACATTGCTACAGCCCATAAAATGTATAACTGTAGACTATTACGCGAATATTACTTTGGTACCAAACGTAATATATACCTTACTTGTAGAACTTGCAAGACTATCCGTAAATTCACACCTTTATTCAACTCGTACAGCTGAAGCATGGAAGGTTCAGCGCTCTAGAAATAATTACGGTTGTCAAATGCTGTGTAATAACCTTCCAAGATTACAGAATAGATATGATAGAGCAGGCTACAATTAACAGGATTTATCGCTGTCGGAATTTAAAACTCTATTGCTTTCACCTCTTTAGAGCGCGTTTGCGAATGTTTACTAATGTATCTTATGTTCTTTTTTTATCTGTTACCAAGTGTATATCATTTAATCTTTTCAGTCCTGCAGTGTGTTTGCATTGTTGTTACGTGTGGAAATATTTCATTGTTTTGTCATATATTGTATAACTGCAAGGTTCTGTGGCCTGTATATAAATACAATATATATGTTGCTCGATGTGTTACGCCATGTAGCCATATTGAACCTAAGAGGGTGAGGTTACCTCAAGCCGCGTCTATGCGGCTTTTTTCCCTCATCCACCTCCATTTACACCTCCTCTGTAAGTGTGTGTGTGTGTGTGTGTGTGTGTGTAAATGGAAATAAATAAATAAAATAAAATCAAACTTTCTCGGTGAGGGCCGTTTCGCTCAATTCATTCTTGTTGGTCTTAATCTAAGGCAGCTCCGCCGAGGTCACTGATTCCTGAAGCTTCACTGAGTCTTGGCCATCAACCTTGCAGGCCTTTACGGTCGCCTGCTCATACACTCTGATGACGAAGGTTATTTCAACGTTCCAAGTTCGATTATTATCAAATACGACCTAAACTACACCTGTTTAATTAAAAGCGTCAATCTTGACCATTCTCATGTCTTCTTCATGTCCATGTTGTGTCTTCATTCTACTTCAGCCCTGGAACATCACGGTAAATGTATAGCTAATAAAATCTTTAGTGCTAGCTGAAGAGTAATTGTCACTATTCCCAAACTAAGACGAGCCCTTAAAGGAACTTTTATTGGCCCCCAGGTTATTGAATGTTGCATATCAGCAAACCAAAACAAGGTATGTACGACCACCTCAATTGTTTACCATTTTACGAAATTTCTTTGTCCGTTTTTGTCTAAGGATGCATTCGTGGTCGGTTTATAAAACGTGACTTTTATTTTTTCTGAGTTCTAGCTGTGTGTAGTCATTTTATAGGCCTGAGATAGTGACAATAGACATTCAGGTATCTAGCACTAATAAGTGGAGAAGTGGTACATGTATTCCATACACCGAATTTGCGGTAAGGAAGATATATTTTTCAACCATGGTCACTCTGCTCGCTTTACCGTCTCATAATATCCTGTCAAGGATGACAAGGTATGCACGCTAATAGTATGTCTGAAATATTGGTTAAAAAATCAGGCAGGGTTCCATCCTGCGTGGCTCAGAAGGCAGCGAGGTAATTAAAAATGGCGATCACTGAAAGCTTTCTCCCGTAGAGTTGCTTCTGAGATAAGTGATACTTTGCAGGCAGGAATCGTACACGGCCGAGTAGACTTCTTTTTTCGCTTTCGTAACTACGTTATCTTTTGCATCTAATACGTATATTTTGTCTACGTTTTATCGTACTTAAACGTCCATATTGTTTGGTTAGTTTTTTAATTAAATACGGAGTATCCCGCCCTAATACCCCAGTGTAGTCATGGGGCACCCTGTGTACAGTACACGAACGATTTGAAATTTCGCAAACACAGGAACGTGGCCACCGCGGCCTGGAATGAAATTCATGAACTGGCGCTTTAATGATTCAGCCACTAAGGCACCACGGCGGGCTTTCATCATTTCGTAGCAGATGCTTTAGCTTTGGTCCAGCACCGTCGTAATGCGTATGCATTCCAGGACAACTTTCCTGGGGATTCTGACTGTCTGTATGTCTCTAAAGGGTGATACGATGCACTCCATTCGTATACATGGGGCCCTATGGGGGTTCATATGAGAATGCCTTATGACTACGTATGACTGCTGAAATTTTTGATTATTCATATATATATATATATAGAATACTTAAGGGGTAATTAGGGCTAATAAAGGACTAATACGACTAATTAGGATGAAATAATCCAGGCTAGATAAGGCTACCTGAGACTAAATAATGTTAAGCAAGCCTAATGTTGAACAATTGGCCTAATCAAGAGTAATTAGAGCTGAATTTCTCAAGCCTAGACAGTAACTTTTAGGTGAGTTGACATTAATTAGACGTAGTTTCTTTTGACAAAGAATGAAGTAATTACTGCTAATCAGAAGTATTTAGGGTAACTAGAATTGATTAAGTCCAATTTCGAAAAGTTTAGAATAAACTGACTAAGGCTAATCAGTTAAATAGGGGATTAGGATGGCTTAAGCCTAGTTAAAAATGATTACGATTACAATTTTTGGACGAATAATAATATTTCTGACCAATTAGGTTCACCGATTAATGTCATTGCAGCAGGTCCTTGCAATACTTGCAGTACACAGCGTCATGCGTCATCTTTGAGCACGATGAGCAGCGATTAGCGTAACTCGGCCGCTTAATAAATCATTCTTGCATAAGTGCAAAATGAGCGACTGGAAATATTGTTCACACATTAAAGACAAGTTCCACTAGAGAGGTTCTCCAGTAATATTACCTATTCAAATACCTCTAAAACGTAGAACTGCATTTCTGAGTTGACTGCAGCACTAATTGGTTATTTGTTGTATTGCAGTGAAAAAAAGTACATTCTAACAACTTTTTTAGAAAGAGGAATGTTGAATGTTGATGTTGAGGAAAATAGAGGCATGAAGTTTACAAATCTATAACTTGGTGCCAAACGCATATCTCAGCTCTGTAAGTTTAATCTATTAAAGAACATTAGGAAGTAAAAGTTATCGCAGTTTCACCTGAAAGGCGAAGCATCAATTGCGATAGCAAATTTGAAGAGAGCTATACGGAGTAATGATAGCAGCTTTATCAGCTGTGTAAACTTGGACATGCACCAGCACCGGCAACACGCAGAACTGTTGTCGACGCCGTCGGCGTTTTTCCCCGCGTTCGCTCAAAATGCGTGCGGCGTTGGTGACTGTTGCCGGAGCCTCTGATATAAATAAGCACTTGGTGCCGCAGCTTAACGTCGCCTCCCTTCCCTACCCCCCCTCCCCCACGGCCTGTCGCGCGTCGGAAGAAGGCACGTTTGCTCTACATGTATGGTGATTGTAGAGGAGGAAAGAGACGCTTACTTCTGCAGCCCTTAAGGGAGCACAGCGCAGAACGCGCGTTTGTTCTCCGCCGTGCGTTCACTCCCCGTGAAAGCGCGCGTCCCTCGCGCCCTTTCACTCGCACATACAGCGTTCGGCGCGCGGCGATGATGATGATAAGTGGTTCTTGAGGGAAAGGGAAAGGTTGGCGCCGATTTCATCTCCATTGACGTCATACGAAACCTCACGGCGACGGCGACGGCGACGCCGACGGCAGAAATCTGCTTTTGAGTGTCCATATAATTGCTATCGCAATAAAAGTATTACATGAATTTACAAATTGTGTGAAATTACGGCAATGGTTATCAACCTTTTGAAAATATATTACTCGCAAGATACTCGCGTATTTCAGGGCAGTGTAAAGTACACAATATGTTGCCTACATGAGATGTATTAATAAATGTTTGCAGAATTGTTATATCGTTTTTTATTGCTTATTTATTCATTTGTACGCGGCATACTGCAGTTGTTTTCAAGCCTAAATAGACAAGAATTCGTAAACAAAACTGAAACGCCGACGCCGACATGGTGCACCTAAGTAATGAGTTTCTTTTGTGTGACTTTTGCTTTCTCCCCGACAAAAAACGCCAATTAGAAAACAATTACATGTTGTCAAATGCATTTTCTTCCCACAGAGCGCCCCCTTTTACACAAGGTTGAATTTGTCAGATGCGTACGGACGAAGTGCAGAAAAATCCTTGGTGAGTGTTTGAAGCGATTATGAAGTAGTGAGCAACTAGCAGGCAGTATAGTAGCACACAGTGGTACTTGGCAGGGAAACCTTTGTTGAAATTTGAATTCCGATACTACGCTTACGCCAGTTAAACAAAAATCGCTGAAATTTTCGCACGCCAACAGATTTGCCATAGCGTGCAGATTAGCAAGCAGAACAAATAGTTTTCAATATCAAATGCTGCGACTTAGCGGGAGCAAGATTCTGTCTCCTTGCCTGACCTCTTTTCTGATAGGTAACTTTCTACTTTTTTCGTGGAGAACCAAGGTAGCTGTAGAATCTTTGTAGTATATTGCTGAGGTATTCACGTATGCCTCCTGTACTCCTTGATTACGCGATGCCTCTGTGACTGCTGGTATCTCTACTGAACCAAGTGCATTTTCATAATCTATGAAAGTCATTAGATAGGTTGATTGTACTCCAAAGATATCTCGATTACGTGATTGATGACATGGATAAGATCCATCGTAGAATATCCCTTCCTGAAGCCAGCCTGTTCTCTGGGTTGACTGAAGTCATGTGTTGCTCTAATTCCGTAGGAAATTATCTTGCTGAATATTTTGTATAATACTGAAAGCAAGCTAATGGGTCTATATTTCTTCAATTCTTTAACTTCCCCCTTCCAATAATTTTGTATAATGTTGGCATTATTCCAGTTCCCTGGTACACTAGAAGTAATGACGCATTGCGTATAAAGGGCCGCAAGTTTTAAAGCATGATATTGCCGCCACCTTTGATTAAATCGACTGGTATTGCATATTCTCCAGCAGCATTTCCCCTGGTCCTATCTTGCAAGGTCCTTCTAACTTCATCGCTAGTTATAAAAGGAGCCTCTATATCCTGTTCATCACTACTTCGAATGAATGTAGCTTGGCTGTTCTGGGCACTGTACAGGTCAATATAGAATTATTCCGCTGCTTTTACTATGTCATCGAAGTTGCTGATGATATTACCCTGCTTATCTTTCAGCGCATATATTTTGCCTTGTCCAGTGCAAGGTTTTTTTCTCACCGATTTCAGCTGCGTCCATTTTTTGCCTGCTTCCTCATTCTTTCCCACGTTATAATTTGGAATATCCCTTATTTTATTCTTGTTGATCACTTTTGACAGTTACAATCTCATGAGTTTGTCGTTTTCATGCTCTGCCGTTTCCGTATTAGGTATTTTGTTACTGGAGAGAGCTTACCTACTGGGTGCCTTAGTGCCTTACCTCCCACTTCAATGGCTGCTTCTAAAATCAGCATAGTTACGGTTTCATTGTTTGCTTGTTTGTTCCTGATTTGTGGTGCATACGCACCAAGAGGCATTGGCCAAGAAGCCAGCGGCTAAAGGTTAAAGGGTTAGGGGAGAGAGAAAAACCTAAACGAAAATGCAAATGAGGGTGAAATAAAACGTTTATAATAATTGGTAAATAGATTTATCTGGCTGATATAGAAGCAAAAAGAATTGTAATTATGCATAAACAGCAAATTTTGTGGGTTATTTTTTGGTGGTATTAGGGTAAATCGAGCACACAATCGGCGATTTAATGAGCTTATCCATTGATTGATTACGAGAACTGACGTCGTAGTTGTCTTGTGTAACAAAGGTAGTCGCCAATGGCCCCGCAAATGTTCCTGTGGCTAAAGCCCAATGTTGAAGCCCGAAGGAGAGGATATTTTGCTAGTTAGAGTAATGCCAAATTTGCGGAATGTCCGAGACATACCAGACAATTGCTTGGATATTACTTTATCCAGTGAGTCTGATAGGTTAGTTTCTAAAGATTTTGCTCGAATGCAATGTTTAGTTTCTAATGCATGCTCTATTTATTTTTCTAATGCTTTTTCTATCTATTTCTCTATCCCTGTTGTGATTGTCTGGGCAATTGACGAGCTCATGCCGACTGAGTGACGGGCTGTTACGCCAGCATACCCCTCAGGCCTGCTCTGAACTTCTGCGAGACCTTCTCGACGAGAGCACCACCTCCTCTCAATTACTTTCATCACCGGAATTTCTTTCGATCTCGCAGGGCAGTTCGAGTATTCGACAGCATGATTTGCACTCCCCAAACAGCATGACTGAGCCTCAGACGTGCAGTCGTTGGCAATATGTCCTCAGCGCGCCGCATAAACGGCATCGAGCACTTGGTCGACAGCCGTTAGCGCTGTGTCCGAACCGCCAGCGCTTCAGGAATTGCAGTGGTCGCCGAGCTAAGGGTTTCACTCTGTAGATGCCATAACTTTATCTCTGATTGAACAAGTCATGCCTGCATGTGTTGTTATGACTGATTCTGTAGGGATCCTCTTATTGTCGGCAAGCCTGCTGCAGCGGTACACGGAAACTGCACCTGCTGCAGAAAATATTTCTAGGATCTCTCATGGACGTGAGCTTATGTCCACACCCTGGACTAGGCTTTTCCAGCAACGTAGGTAAGGAGGGATGAAGGCGCTCACCGGCTAAATGGCAAAATTAGGACAATTCAGCAGATGCTGTGCCCAGGCCTGGTCTGGTGAGCCACAAAGAATCCCCCCCCCCCCCCCGTCCAAACTGTTGTACCTCGGTTATTTCCTGGAAGTTTGATGAAATTGCCCGAAAATCTGACTGAATAGCCATGGGGTTCTTCATACAAATAGCTAGTCCATTGGTAGTTACAAAAACCACAGGATCGCTTTGGGTTCTGCTGCGCAGAAACAATTCCAACGGTAGCTCCTGAGGGGGAATGGACGCAGACCAGAAGGAAGCCCTCTTTCCCGGAGATGAGACAGACATCACTACCATCACCACTGTTAATGAACAGGACAAGTACGACACAATAAAGACTAAGAAAAGAAAAGTAACCACCGGCTACTTGTCACCGAACCCGGATGAGGTGCGGAGCAGGGCAAGAGATCGGCCTCGTAGCCTAGGCGCAAAACCCGTGTATCAGCCGGCTCTAGATAACCTCTTGGCGTCTCTCTTCATTCATTCATTCATTCATTCATTCATTTCATTCATTACCTCTATGTTGCCTTCATTTTCCTCTTCTAAAGCGGCATATTTCTTTGTGGGCACAAGCCTGAATTGGTCTGCTTTTACCTTTACCACGTTCGGGCTGGCCTGTTTCTTCTTGACTAATTTTACTCTTCCTTCCTTCATATTCGGAGAAATCCTGGACATCACTAACCTATGGTCACAGTACTTCACCCTATCTAACACTTATACATCCTGAACTCTGCTGGAAACAGCAGAGAGCGTGAAATCTATTCCATTCATTGTTCCTCCATTAGGGCTTTTACAGGTAGACTTCCTGTACATTGCAGCTTGTTTCATGAGATTTGTTTGTGGGCTGTCATTCCCAAAAATTACGAGGAATAACTTTGTCAGGAATCTAAGACAAGGATTGAGCCGCGTTAGTGATAGAATGGTGCTGCAATGTAACGCGCATATACCGCATGTCAAATAGGAAGGCGTGGCATATACATATACCGAAACTTATGCAGACATTTTGGCCCACGGACAACGTCGCCGATGCCGACACTGGATTTTCTGCGATACGAGCGCCCTTAACGCTATCGTGCTAAAGGTGATATTTTGACACATGCGGACTGTAGAAAGGACAAGGATGAGTGCTGACCCTCAACAGAAAATGTGATTGAAACCGGGTGAAATCCCTACATAGGTTGCCATTTTTACACTTAGCTTAAGAAAATATTTAAAAAAGTGTATTTATTTATTATGCCTAATTAAACGTAATACCTTCACTTGAAAAAGAAAGATGGTATTGATAATTTTCGCAAAGACTTTTTCAACTTCTTCCTTACGCTATCGGAAGACGCTGAACCCTCATCCGGTATTGTAGCAACCATAGTTGATAATAGTACAGCATACGTATAAATGTTACTTTTTTGCAGCCTCACTAAAGAGCACGCGAGATTTAAAAAGTACGACGTGATTGGGTGCTAGTACCACTATCAAGTGACTGGTACGCCGCGCTATCGCCGCTGCCACAGCTGGTATGACGTCATGCTCCTCCGCACCATCGCGCTATCGGCGCGCATCTTTCCAGTACTACCGCAGTCTTTCCAGCACTAGCAGAGGGACGTACAGGAGTATAGGCCTACCTACAACCAAGTTTAAACCTCGACATAGACAAGTTCAACCTACCTACTACCAAGAGACGCAATCAATCCGCCAGCTTTGGTGTGTCTTGAGCTTTGCGCGGCCTAGTGAAAGCTTTCGTCTTTTTTTTTCCTGGCTCAGCGCGCCGCGGAGAGAAGATAGGCGGGGGTCGGGAAGGGAGGGAGCTGGCGAGGAGGAGACTGCGTGCGCATGCGCAGCGCCACCCTCATGGGTGTCGCCGCCCTCCTGGTTGCCATGCCTACGGCGTGGCAGTTCCTTGATACGAACCACACATTACGGCTGGCTTAAACAGCTTCGCTGTTAAAAATTACTCGCTGTAAGTCACTGCGACACATAGCCGCCTGATCGGCTGTAGGCGGCAAGTGAAATGCTATAAGCTGCGGTTTGCTGATAAACGGAGGCGCGGTTGAAAGTGCAAACAGTTAGCGGAAGAGTGCACACCTTTCCCCGCTGTTTTTGAGCGCCGCTCTTAGGCGCCCGCTCGTATGGCGAGTGTCGGCGTCGGCGTAGCCGATCAAACAACCGCAGCGAAGGATCATACAGGACGCAGGACAGTGGGGGATGAAAGAGGTGAGGAGGAAAGCGGAGGAGGAGGGTCGAAGAAAGCATGAGAAGCTTAGTGCGGCGACGATGGCTACGAGATGGCACAAGAGTAGCGCGCGTCATCTGGGATGGCTGTCTGCAGCGGCTGCTATGAATGGCGCCCACGCGTCACCCATGCACTGCATCTTGCAATCTTCATATTAGCAAGGCTGTCACGCCACACTTCGCTCCGTTTGCACGTGCCGCACGAAACCTATTGTCTGCACCAGCCAATATATCGGGAAATAAATTTCGCACTAAGGCGTATCGTATTCGTCTGTGAATTTCTTTAACATCGCCAAACGTTCTTTTTTTGGCTCACATGATCAGCAAAATTACTACACCTGAACCACGCGAAATCCGGTGCGACTATGATAAAGTTGTCATTCACATAAATGCAATTGAATGACAACAGTGAGATCACGTTTATTTAGTGTTATTCGTTCGTTTTGATCTGTCCAAGTGCTTCCCGTTCTACGAAGATTGCGATTTACGTTCCGCGGTTACGCAAGATTCATGCCCGGCAATTTGTTCATTGCAATAAATAAAAAAAAATGTGCAATGCTTTAAACACGCCAGAAATTCTCAGAGGGGTGGCTTTTATGCATGTATTTCGGAGGGCACTAGTGGTAATTCTAGATCGGCAACAGATGGCGTCGTGGGCACCGCAATTAAGTTCTTTGTCTAGCCTGCCGCTGTCTAGATAACTGGACATACGAACATTCGCTGAAGTCTGCATAATTTACAGCGAAGCTGTTTATGCGGACCCTGTGCCATCTTTGTCGGACTTCGCTAAGAAGGGGCCACGTGACCCACCGGGAGAGGAAAGCAGAGCTCAACGGGGGGTGGGAGAGAGAGGTTGGAGTTACCCCTTTCCCCCTGTGTGAATTCTGTGAGAGTGTGCAGAAAAAAGGATAACGGGGAGGCGGGTTCCCCTAAGTAGCCCCGTCCAATACTCGCGTTGGAGAAGGAGAGCGTGAGGCGCGCCAAGCGATGGCGGTGTAGGAAAACTGTAGGTCAGCGAAGTAGTGTGGTGTGAGAGGAGCTCGCGATAGCTTTGGTTGTATATACGGAGCTTTGGTCAAGCAATCTTGTCTGGGAACATCGTAGAAAAAGCGTGAGGAACGCGCTAGGAACGCCGTCACCCGTGGACTCCGATGCGTCCCATCCCCAAAGTAGCGCCGTTTGGGCCAGCCAAGCGGCAGCGAATGTAACTATGGCTCGGGCGCTCGCTCCCATTGCAGCCGGCCTAACGCGAAAGGCCGTACCTTTTTAAAAAAAAAAAACATTTGGCCACCATGCGAAGCACGCACAAGCGAAAATGAGGTGAAAGAATGGTGACACTGTAGCGAAACGTTGGAACTCTGAAGTGGGTCGTCCGCTCCAGCGCCTTCTAGTGGGTCGTTTTCTTCGGCTCTCGAGCGCCGCTCGTGCTGAGAGTCCGTGCTGCGCTTTTTGGACTGTCGCTCTTGCGCTGCTTTAAGTGCCGTCCAATAAACACCCTTATAAATTTGTGGAGGTGCTGTACTCTCAAAACCGCTCCGAAACCCCTTCGATACCCCTGGAGCTTCGATCGCGTGCACTACCATCTGCAATAGAGCACTGCACGGGCTCGGGCTTGCCCGAGCCCGGCCCGGCCCGCCCCACGGACCGGGCCGGGTAACACAGTTCTTTCACGGGCTTGGGCCGGGCTCGGGCACGGCGTGTGCTTTTTGACTCGGGCCCGGGCCGGGCTCGGGCTTTCTGGTGGTGTGCATGTAACGTGCAGCGAGTTATTTTCGGGCGTCTCAACTCTGAAAAACGTTATTTTTCGGTCTCGGGCCGAGTTCGGGCCCGTTTCGAGTCGGGCTCGGGCCGGGCTCGGGCCGGGCTCGGGCCAAAGGTAAAGGGGTGGCGGGCCGGGCCGGGCGGGTAACGTAGATTATTTCCGGGCCCGGGCCGGGCCCGGGTCTCGCGGTAAAGGTTTTAATCGGGCTCGGGCGGGCCGCCCAACGTATAAACGGGCCCGGGCCGGGCCCGGGCTGAAAAAATCGGCCCGTGCAGTGCTCTAATCTGCAGTGCCACAAGACGCCTCCCAGCAAGCGCCTGCTCCCACACCCCTGCCTGTCCCGGAGTCGCTGGTCCACGCGACCCACCTATCTTCACTGGCGCGGATGGCACCGACGTGGAGGACTGGCTCGCTATCTACGAGCGCGTCAGTGTACCCAACAAATGGGACGAGGTAGGAAAATTGAGCAACTTGGTCTTTTACCTGGCGGGAGTAGCAAGTCTGTGGTACAACAACCACGTATCCGATTTCCCGACCTGGTCCGCTTTCAAGGCTGCCATTATCGACGTGTTTGGCCGCCCTGCTGTTCGTAAGTTGCAAGCAGAACAGCGTTTGCGTGAACGCGCTCAGCAGGCCGAGGAATCTTTCACGAGTTACATAGAGGACATTCTGGACTTGTGCAAGAAAACAAACGCGACCATGTCCGAGTTGGATAAGATCAAACATGTCATGAAGGGCATCGAAGATGACGCCTTCACCATGCTCCTCGCCAAAAATCCTCGCAAGGTGGCATAGCTAATAACTCTGCCAGAGTTATGAGGAGCTACGCCGTCAGCGGTCGTTGACCCGTCGGCCGCCAGCACTGGACGCATATCTCGCTGGCTTGTCAACCGTTTCTGACCACACCACCTTGCTGGCAGAAATGAAGACATTTGTGCGCGAAGAAATCGCACGCCAGCTCTCTCTGCTGCCCTTTGTTCAAACGCAGCATGTGGAACAGCCATCAATCACCCTGCCGCCTTCCCTCCGCCGAGTGATTGAGCAGGAAATCGTCGAAGTCATGCCCGAATATCACCAGCGCCCTCCGGCACCAGTGCCACTTAGCTACGCTGAAGTTGTCGCCAGGCCAGCCCAAACAATCACTGCGGCTGCTTCGTTTAGTTACGCCGAAGCCGTCGCTGAACCTCAGTCGTTCGAAGCGGTTGTGCCGCCTACGTACGCCGATGTCACTAGGCTCCGTCTGCAGCCCACCATGCAGCCATATCAGCAGCCGCTACGTCCATCGCGTCCTGAACCATCTGTGGGACCCTCTGTTGCAAACCGTTGGCGCACTTCCCACAACCGTCCCATATGCTTTGCGTGTGGTTACGCCGGCCATGTTGCACGTTTTTGCAATCGCGTGCAGTCGCCTCGAGTCACATGACCCGTCATGAGCCTGTCCAGCCGCCCTAATTACGAACCACCGCCGCCTGTGTCACCGACGTTCCGCCCAGCTCCTTCTACCCACCGTTCGCCGTCTCCATGCACGACGTCGCTCATTGTCGCCGATGCGGCCACGTCAGGTCGTACGAGATCGGGAAATCTAGTCGCAGTCCACGAGGCAAGGGCTGCGACGCTATCGAACTGTGAAAGCCATCAGGAGAGACCATTGAATATAATAGACGTGTTTGTAGACGGTGATCGCGCACCTGCCGTTAAAGACACTGGAGCCGCCGTATCCGTTATGAACGCCAAACTTAGCCGTTTCCTACGTAAAGTGACGACGCAACTTTCGGGGCTATCCCTTCGTACGGCGAGCGCCCAAAGTATTCACCCAACAGCAGTATGCATAGCTCGCGTCGTCATTCGGGACGCCATGTATGCCGTCGAATTCATCATCATTCCTGCATGCTCGCACGACATCATCCTGGGATGGGATTTTCTCTCCCGCCACAACGCTGTAATTCATTGCACACCCGCTGAAATAGAACTCTCGCCGTTCTCACAGATGACGCCCGCAGACAGACCATCGCTTTCGCACAAGATACTCGTCACAGATGATACCCAAGGGCCTCCGAACGCGTCAGCGGCTGTGTCAGTGTACTGCGATGGTCTCCGCGACACAATTGCACTCCTTTCGCCATCTGAGCGCATTCGCACTAAGAAAGGATGGTTCCCTTTGCGACAGTGCGAATCACTCACGGTGACAGCGCTATTTTTGTTAGCAATCCATCCCCATATACTGTCACATTGCTGCGAGGGGAATGTCTCGTCAGAGTGGAACACCTCGAAGACACACAAGTTGTCGACGCAACTGACCCAGCTCCTGTACGCTCAGTGCTGTTTCAAAGCCGGATTCATCGCCCGAAAATGTATTTGGCTCCTCCATCGATGAAAACCTTACGCCGGTCCAGCGTTCACAGCTTCTGTGCCTGTTGGAAGAATTTCGCCCATCTTTCGATGTCGTGCAGACTTCCCTGGGCCGCACGTCCACTGTCACGCATGGCATCGACACTGGCTCCCAACCGCAACTGCGGCAACGTCCATATCGCGTATCTCCTGCAGAGCGTCGTGTAATTAATGAGCAAGTCGACGATATGCTTCGACGGGATGTTATTCGACCATCAAACAGCCCCTGGGCGTCTCCGGTCGTTCTTGTTGCGAAGAAGGACGGTTCCGGACGGTTCTGTGTGGACTACCGACGGCTCAACAAGATAACCCGCAAGGACGTCTATCCGGTGCCACGAATAGACGACGCGATTGACAGCCTCCAAGGAGCTGAATTATTTTCATCGCTCGAGTTGCGCTCAAGGTACTGGCAAGTCCATATCTTTGAGGACGCTCGACCGAAGACAGCTTTCGTCACGCCCGATGGCTTGTAGGAATTTAACGTCAAGCCGTTCGGACTTTGTAATGCGCCCGCAACCTTCGAGCGCATGATGGATACTTTCTTGCGCAACCTGGAATGGTACACGTGCTTGTACTACCTCGACGACGTCGTCGTTTTCGCTCTGGACTTCTCCACGCATCTTCAACGCCTCCGGCAAGTTTTGACGCGTTTGAGCAACGCAGGCCTACAGTTGAACCTAAAGAAGTGCCGATTTGCAGCACGGCAGCTGACAATGCTGGGCTACGTCGTGTCCAAGGATGGCATGCTCCCAGATCCAGCCAAGCTTCAGGCCGTAGCCGAGTTCCCCAGACTAACGTCCGTCAAAGAACTGCGCACTTTCGTAGGTCTGTGTTCCCACTTTCGACGTTTAATTCGAAACTTCGCCACTATTATATCGCCACTAACGAAGCTCCTTGGCAGTAAGGGGCCCCTCGACTCGTGGTCTTCAGTGTGCGAAGACGCGTTCGCAAAGCTTCGTCGCTTGTTGATGACTCCGCCCATACTACGCCACCACGATACTACGGCCCCTACAGAGGTACACACGGATGCCAGCGGTGTTGGCCTTGGCGCTGTCCTTGCGCAGCGCAAGCCAGGGTTCCCTGAATATGTCATGGCGTATGCAAGTCGTACGCTTACTAAGGCCGAGGCCAACTAAAGTGTCTCCGAAAAAGAATGCCTGGCGATCATCTGGGCCCTTACGAAGTTTCGCCCTTATTTGTATGGCCGCCCGTTCGATGTCGTTGCTGACCACCATATGCTGGCTGTCGTCATTGAAGGATCCCTCAGGCCGTCTCGCCCGTTGGGCACTTCGTCCGCAGGACTACGACATCCATGTGCTCTACCGCAACGGACGCCAACATGCCGATGCCTACGCCCTCTCGCGCTCCCCCTTACCCAATGACAACGCTCGCTGCTCAGGAACTCAACTGGCCGTTTCTTCCATCGACCTTCACACCATCGCTACAGAACAGCGCAAGGACCAATAGATTGTCTCGCTGATAGACTTGCTCACTGATCCGTCGGCAACACCACCCACTCACGCATTGCGTCGTCAAGCCCACCATTTCGCCATTCGCGACGAGCTCCTTCACCGACGCAATTACAGCGCCGACGGCCGCCAGTGGTTACTGGTAGTACCCCGCAGTCTCCGTTCTAAAATATGCGAATCGTTCCACTCTGATCCGCAGTGTGCACACTCTGGGGTATACAAAACTTACCACCGAATTCGACAACGGTACTTTTGCGGGGAATGTACCGGTACGTGCAGAAATTTGTTCGCTCCTGCCTAGATTGTCAGCGCCGGAAATCTTCGCCCAACCTCTCGCCAGCAGGTCTACAACCATCACCTTGTCCTAACCGGCCATTTGGGCGCGTTGGCATCGATTTATACGGACCTATCCCTCTGACGTCGGCTGGTAACCGCTGGGCCATCGTCGCTCTTGACCATCTCACGCCATACGCCGAAACTGCCACCCTTCCAGCGCCTACAGCACGAGGTGTTGCCTCCTGCCTGCTCCACCGATTCATACTGCATCACGGTCCACCCCAGGAGCTACTCAGCGATCGAGGCCGTGTCTTCTTGTTGGAAGTCGTCGAAGCCATTCTCAAAGATTGTCACGTCGTTCACCGCAAAACTACTGCTTACCACCCGTAGACAAACGGTCCCACAGAGCGATTTAACCGCACGCTCGGCGACCGCCGACCCCACAAATCGGGATGCCATTCTGCCCTTCGTCACCTACGCCTACAATACCGCCCCTCTGAGTACTACTAGCTTCTCACTGTTCTTCTTATTGTACGGCCGCCACCCGTCGCACACGATCGACACGTCTGAGTATACGCCTATATCTGCCACAGCCAGACATGCTGAAGAGTGTCGCGACCTTGCCCGGACCTTTACTGCAAATGAACAAGAGCGGCACAAGCGCATCCGCGGTGACAACAACACTTCTGCGCCCACGTTTCCCCCTGGGGCGCTCGTCTGGTTCTCAGTCCCTACCACCGCAACTGGACTCTCTTCGAAACTACTGCCCAAATACGAAGGCCCCTACCGTGTCGTCGAACGCACGTCCCCAGTAAATTACGTGTCGTCGAACGCGCGTCCCCAGTAAATTACCTTATCGAACCCGTTGAACCATCTTCGGACATGCGCCGTCGAGGGCGCGACATCGTCAATGTGGAGCGCCTCAAGATATACCATGACCCACTCATGGTGGCAACCTGTTAAGTCGCCGGGCGGCTCTCTTTTCACACCCGGGGTAACTATAGCGAAACGTTGGAACTCTGAAGTGGGTCGTCCGCTCCAGCGCCTTCTAGTGGGTCGTTTTCTTCGGCTCTCGAGCGCCGCTCGTGCTGAGAGTCCGTGCTGCGCTTTTTGGACTGTCACCCTTGCGTTGCTTTAAGTGCCGTCCAATAAACACCCTTATAAAACCAAGATTTATAATATAGACTGCTTGCAAAGTTTGACTTGCATTGTGTAACACACGCTGTAACTAACAGAGCTTTGCTGTTCGACGATCTTACAGAGCGGAATGGGCGGTGACTTTTTGTTTTGATCATCAGCGTATTTGACAGATTTCTAAACAAAAACGAAGTGAAGTTTGACCAGGCGGCGTAGCGTACTCTTGCATTGTTAGCTATAATTATCTTGTGCTCAGAGGTATCAAATGGCTAATCCACCATCGAGCGAGCTGTACAGCTTAAACCACTACATGCGTGACATGAAGTACATATTTATGGTCGAAGAAAGGCCGAAAAATTGGCGTGCGCCAACAGAAGACTCAAAGCGCAACTGCGGCTATACAGCTACGAAAACTGACTGGCATGACAGCCGCTCAAGTGGAGATGGTATAAAACGAAAGCAATCAATTTAGGGTAATACGGATCATCAAAAAAAGCGCAATGGGCGGCTGGTCTTTTTCTAACAGGCACCCGCTATATGACAGCCTCTCCGGTCACCTATGAGCTACTCCTTAGCCAGCGCTTTGTTAACCACTTTCGTTGGCACATAACATTGTCAACATCAATGCTAACTACCTACAGGTGAGTATTAGAGGGCTAGTGGATTCGCTGCATTATTAACGGTTGAAAGCAATCCCATTCTGAGAGAGAGAGAGAGAAACGAATGCCAGAATGCCAATTGCATACTGAAGTTCTGCAATCGGTGTTCCATGTGATTACATGTGGGGTGCCCAAGTTGTCAGTTTGAGCACATGCCCTGTGGCATGCACCAAGTGACCAAGCTGTGTGCATGCCATGTCCACTAGGCCAGATAGCAGTTGGCAGCGAAACGCCTATTCGGCCACATACCCACGGGCCTTGTGTACTCAGCAAGACAGCTGTCGAGCATAGTTAATGTCTCAACCTACCAGTCACTGCTGTGCGTGACCGTCTACCCACCCATACCGGCCGGCGTAGCGGTTGAATTACTTCATTGGCGTCTTCGGTGCATGGACAAAATTGAACAAGTTGGAGTGGTCAAACAGACCCGTTTGAGGATTTTCACACAAAGTATAATTGTCAATAGTGACGTGGTGAACAAGGCACATTAGCACAGTAAATAATTTCATGATACTGCCACATGTACTTGTTTATCTTTCTCACATGCCCACTTTTCGCGGATACACAAATGTTGAACGTTATACTTTTTATGGTGTTTTAGGTGCCAAAACGACAATCTGATTATGAGGCACGCCGAAGTGGGGGACTCCGGAATAAATTGGACCACCCGGGGTTCTTTAACGTGCGCCTAAATCGAGGTACACGGGTAGTTTTAGCATTTCACCCCCATCGAAATGCGGCCGCCGTGGCGGGGATTCGATCCCGAAAGATGTACTTCAGCAAATAGCGCAAACACTGGACACAGAAAAAGGGCACACGACGAAGGCGCTGACATGTAAACGTTATCGCTTGGCACATGATGCGGCTGCATGTATCAAATGTTTCACGGATGTTATCGATTGTTCTGTCCAGTAGTCACCGAACTTTCTGTAATCTAATTGTATGCACGACGCGAATTGTCTAGTACTTTCCGGAAGCAACGCGGGCACCAGCGATTACGTCAGGAAGTCACACGAGGCCTATGTAAAAGCGAACGCACTTGATACGCAGATCGAATTGTAACTATCATTGGCTGTGCTAGCCGCTATCATTGTGCGTCCAGTGTAATATGCTTTTGAGGGCATAGGTTAGCCCAATAAAGAGTTAGTGTGGTGTTCAACGTCACAACAACGGGGCAACACTAAATTACAAAAGAGATCAATAGACTATATTACGTAAGCGCTGCTGTTTGCTAGCTTTAACGACGAAATGTATGTTACTTTAATGATGTCAACGCTTCGTGACCACGTTACGAGACTTCATTTCTCATAAAACTTAAAAATTGTTTATGTAATAGCCCAGATGGCGGCGCTCACGAATCGAATATAAAATTGTCTATGGAGCGCTTATGAAGTGTTTGTGCCTAGCTCAGATGCGGTAAGGTAACATGTGAATTTGGGGCTGTTCGTTTTAGAGATGCGAGTAAATTACTATATTTTCGTGTTGCTGACGTCTGAACATTTTCATTTTCTAGGTATGCATATGGAAAGGTGCCCAAGAACGCAGTATTGGTCTACAAGCCCTTGACGACACGGTCACATTTGCACGAAGAGCAGCCCTAACGTTTGGGTGGACCTGAATAAACGATATTCGCATGCGAGAGTCGGCACTCAGCGTAGCCAAATAACTACATTGCTCTTCTACACCAAGCTACTCCACAACTTTTATTCTTGAAAATCACCCGTGGAAGTAGTCATCTCTGGTACCTAATTGTAATAAGTAAGCAAGACATACGAAATGCTTTTGTTTCCGAGTTTACTTTCTCGTTTCACATTATGTTCTCTGAAACGTGATATCAGGAACACCGTGAAATGCTGATCATAGACAGCTACACAAATTTTCTTTATTAATCACACTGGCAAACGTTGGGGCAGTGTCGCACTGCATGTTAAGCGCGGCATAGAGTGTGATGTGCTGTAGGAATTCACCTGCATCGCGCCACATTACGAAGTGCTAAGCGTTAAATCTAACAACAACCTGTTTGCTGTGATGTACCGACCACCTACTGGTAATATTTCTAATTTTTCAGAATTTATTGAAAAACTTTTAGAGCATGCTACTTTTCACAATTCCTAAGTGCTTCTTGGTGGGGACTTCAACATTAACATGCTTGATGATAGCGCGTCGACTCGTCGACTAACGTATTCAATTCTTCCTGTTTCAGCAGCATTATTACAACGCCTACTCGCGTGACACCAACTTGTCAGTCTGCTCTCGACAATTTCATTGTTAACGCTGGTACTGAAATTTTCACCATCGGGACTATCAGCTACGATATCAGCGATCACTGTACTATGTTTATAATATGCGCATTTAAGTTCATGAAAGAAGTTGGCCTGATACCACGTTCACCTACAGAAGATGTCTGTGCGGCGAAAATATGGAACACTTTCGCGCACTTGTTCTGCGCACAGATTGGTCTTCTCTCTATAAAAAAATATGCCAGTAAAGCGTACGACGAATTTCCTTCCACAATCAGTCGCCTATACAACTTGTCTTTTCCGCTTAAAACAGGAAAGGTAGGAAAACGCGTAAGAAAGCCTTGGGTGCAGCCTCAGCATGTTAGAATGATTAACAAAAAAAAATCGGCTGTTCAATAAATTTCTGCGCACGCGTGAGCAAAGCGATCTTGCGGCGTTTAGGAAGTTGAGGAATATACTTAATAAAGAACTGCGAATAGCTAAAGCACTTTATTAGGAGAGCTTTCTTGCAGCTGTGCAGAAAAAAATCCTGAAAAGATTTGGAAAATTATCAATGATGCAATCAGACAAAAATATGAACCGCAGTTTTACTGAAATAACCGTTAACAATGAAAAGATGTCCGGCTTCCCTTTAACTTAATGTTTTAATAAACACTTCGTGAACATGATGGCATCATCATACAACATGGTCACGGGCACTGCTGTTCAGAGATGTGTGCATTGCATTTTTCTCGAGCCGACTGATGAGGCTGAAATTTGTCGTACATTTTTGAGCTTAAAAAACAGCAACGCTGTTGATACAGATGGTATTGAAATCATACCTATAAAATGTGTAATTGACCTCATCGCAGTCCATCTTGCATTTGTTTTTAACCTTGTTCTGGAATCTGGCCATTTTCCAACAGCTATGAAGAATGCAAGGGTATCAGTTATATTCAAAGGTGGTGACCGAAATGACTTGGGGAACAATAGGCCTATTTCCGTTTTATCTGCATTCTCTAAGGGTTTAGAAAATTTATTTCTGCTCGTATTAACGATTTCTTTGCAAAAAATAACATTCATTCCGATTGTCAACACGGATTCCGCCCGGGCAGGTCAACCGAAACAGCCTTGTTATGTCAAAAGGCGCTAATAATGAATAACATTGATGCTGGAAAACTAACGTTGGGTATTTTTATTGATTATGGCAAGACATTTGATTGTTTAAATCATCAAATTTTAATAAGTAAACTAGAGGCATATGGTATCCGTAGTGTGACAAATTTGTTGTTTAGATCTTATCTGTCTATTATGCAAATTAAATCAGGGATGCCACATCGTAGCGTTCTGGGCCCGATTTTGTTTAATATCTGTGTAAATGATATTGCTGAAATAGTAAGTGATGCATCCATTGTGCAATACGCTGACGATACGAGCCTGTTTATCTCTGGCCATGATTTTTATGATCTGTTACTGAGATCTCGCAGTATTCTGTGCAGTTTGTCGACTTGGTCTCGTAATAACGCTCTAACAATTACTTGCTCCAAATCAAAGGCCACCTTATTCAGAGCAAGAGGCAGGCAGTCTTATTTAAATCAAGAATTATTCTTGGACGGCGCGCCCATTGAAACGTTGAGCAAATACAAAGTATTGGGCGTAACACATTCAGAAGATATGAACTGGATATATCACACGGAACTAGTTATGAAATCACTGTCATCTGCCGCAGGTGTATTATCCCGTTGCCGTCATTTTTTTCAGAGAAAGTGAGGTTGCAAATATATCATGCTTTGTTTCAATGGCATCTGAATTATTGTGCGCTTGTGTGGGCTACCACCACGAAGCATAATCTTCGTGCACTTCTTCAACTTCAGAAACGAGCACTTCGACATGTAGCCAATCTACCTTATTTCCATTCTACTGCGCAACTTTTATTGCGATAGCAATTATATGGACACTTCAACCGGATTTCTGCCGTCGGCGTCGCCGTCGCCGTGAGGTTCCCTATAGATAAAACCTTCGCCGCGCGCCGTATGCCCGAGCGGAAGCGTGCGGGGACGCGCGCTATCACGGAGAGCGAACGCACTCATCCCACGCGCAAGCAAGGAAGCAGGAAGCCAGCGCCGGAGGGAGCGGGGGGGGGGGGGTGTGGCGCACTTCTACTTTGCCAACAACCGCGCTCGTCGCTCGTCCGCACCGTCTCTTATCTCCACACGGCTCTGACCTTTATGCGCCGTGCATTCGCCGCTCAGTTTCCGTTGAAGCGATAGACCGCACGTACCTTCACCCGCTGCGGCGTATGCTTGCTGCCAGCGTTTTGACAGTCGTTGTCTGCAGTCATTCAGTGTGATCTATTCGTGTTTGTTTGTGCGCGCTCACACCACGCTTGTTCATTCAGTTAGTAATAGTCGGGCGACATTTTCCAACGCACGCTAGACATGCAATGCTGCCCGGATCGGCAGTGCAGCGCTACAGGTGTGTCCCTTCGCACGCGCTGCCCACGGGAAGCGCTTCTCATCAACACCACCGTTTCACACGCGCCTTCTCGTGGTCATCGAGTCTCTCTTCATGTCGGTCTACTTACGCCACAGCACACCTGCTTACTTAATCAGCTCATGTTTACTACAATTCATATTGCTACCAAAGCCGCTCACCTTACTTCGTATGAGATTGCTGTGTTGCTATCGCATTCATTGCTTCGCCCTTAGGGCGAAACTGTGACATTTTTAAATAAATATAACATAATACGAGGAACTCATCTCTATCAATACCGGCTACTGCATTCTTTTTCCTTCGGCTCCAAAAATTGTAGAACCCTTCTAAACCTTCGTCACGACTTGAACGCGAAGAAAGTGAAGCGCGTACCCGCAGCCAAGACAGGTGGTTAGTACCATACAGGCGCACAAATTATCTCCTGCAGTCACTAAGACACACCCTACCTGCATTGTTAAATAAATTAGGGAAAGAAAATGTTATCGTAAGTACCTTGACTCGAAAACAAATTAGAGCATATTTTTGTAAACTGGACTGAATACACAATAAACAAAGCAAAAAGTGATTTCTTTTTAACACGAAAGTGTTTTATTCCGGGGTCCACCAAGACTTCACTGACGTATTTCCGTCACGGAAATACGTCATAGAACATAATACAAAGAAAGAAACCAGAAGAAAAAGTTCCACAAACATGCAAAATTTGGGAATCGAACCCACGACCTCTCAGAGGTCCGCGACGATAGATCGCCGAGCGTTTAACCCATTGCGCCACAAACGCATTCGCAGAGAGCTACACAGACGCGCCTTATATATCTAACACTCCTCCGTGTACCCGCGCTCTTGCTCGGGGCGGTGCCGCCGCCTATGAGCAGAAAAGAGAAGTACTGCATTATGACACTAAAGCCCGGGATACATGGAGCGAACTTTCTCTACGAACTTCACGCGTCAAGTAACGACGCGGCGACACGACGCAGGATGTTTGCTGTGTTGCAATACATGCGGCGAACGCCGCCGCGCGTTGGCCGCCGTGTTGGCGGCGGTCCCGGCCGCCCGCTTCGAACTGAATTTCGCGTTGTCCTTGTAGAATTCACTTAGTTGGAAGCAAATGACTGCGTAAACGGCTTTCGCTTAGTCTCAGGCCGCTTCGACGACAGAGTATTATGGATAACCTTGAGTAGTTTTCGAGATCGCTTCTCGTTTCGAACGCGTCTAAGCCTAGCGAAAGAAATATCCGATGCCAACGCCATCTATCGGGGAAGTCGGGAGATAGGCATGACGACAGCATGTGGCCTCTGAGATCAGAAGATTTCTGTTGAAGGTTGTTGTAGAGAGCTTGCACTGCTTGTCTGTTTCCTCGCAGATCAGCGGATATGGGATGTACAAATACAACGCGATTCCTGAGAGATCATACTAGGAACTACTCAATCGGTGCAGAGACATGCAGACACGGCAACACCAACGCGATTGCAGACGACGCGAAAAGGCGCGCGCGCGCGAAACACCAGCATGCATTGCGACCGGAACTAGTGCCTCCTGATTGGCTGTCGTCCACCGCTGCGCGCTAGACGCTTCCGGCGGCGGCGTTCGCCCGACGAAAATGTTTGGACAGGCAGATCGGCTGCGGACGGCAAATTTCTTGACGCCGGCCGTCGGACGTTCGCCGCCCGACGAAGTTCTTCGCTCGGACGCCGGTTATTCGCTCCATGTATTCCGGCCTTAACGCGCACCGACAGTGAACGCTTCGGTGGTCTCAGTACTACGACGCCTCGATGCCAGCATTCGAAGGGACGCTGGCATCAAGAAGCACTACCAACGCCACCTAGGTGGCGTTCACCGTACTCAGCACAGCGGAGCGTGGCCTCCGCAATTAGCTCTGAAAATGTTTCTGAAGTTGATCGCGGAGGCTGCAATTACGACGCGCTGTACGCGCTGATTTGACTCGGTGACGATTCAGTTACGTGCTTTGTCTTGCGCGTTGTATTAGTGTGTCAGTTACGTGCTTCGTCTTTCGCGTTGTGCTAGCGTGTGCAGCGTAGTGCAGCTTCCATATGCACGACGGTTGCTCATGGTCATCGACGTTGGTAGTCGTGATGGAGGAGACGTGCCACCAGGCGTCAGCGTGGGTGCATCAACGCCTAAGGGCGCTTTAGCCACAAAACACCAATAGACATTATATATCAATGTGCAATAAACATTACACTACTTCTGTGAAGACACGTTTCACTTTCGTGTTCTATACCGATTCCTATATAAGAGGGATCAACCACATTTTTACACTCTTTACTCTATGTAATATGCGTTTGCACTGTGTTTCATAATCAAATGTATCATAATGTGGTACATCCTAGACATGTTGATTGTTGTGCTTATTTTTCAAATTTGATAGACATCATTTGGGATGTATAATACAAAATGTGTCATTAGCTTTGTTGTTCACTTAGCGTAATTCATTATTCTTTTATAAAAGCTATATATTTATCTGAAAAGATTAATGTTGCTTTACATGTTCCATTTTTTCTGCTACACTGTAATTGTTTATCCTAACAAATGAGTGTTTCATATGTTGTACGTATACCGATAGGGGACTTACTGCTGCCATGTGAGGGCCTTCAGGCACATTCAAGCTGTATGTCGCAGTTTTTCGCCTGGAGGACCCCCAACAATGTTTGTTGGAAATAAAGTTATTGTCAATTCCAATAAAATTAATTATTCAGAGCTGATAAAGCATTACACTGAACTTCGTTGCATGTCATTCAATATGTAAAGCGCCGAACGTATCAAATGCACGAAACACGAATCTCAACATCAAAGAAGCAAGAAAGCCAAAGTGAGCGACAAGAACAAAAAAAAAATCAATTTCAGAGATTGTAATTATGCCACCAGTACAGGGCGAATTAGTCTTTAGACACGGACAGGAAGTTATCATTGCCAAGTGGCCGAAGGTTATTAAGAAAAATTATATAAATTCTGCCATACTTTCCCATAAAACAGGCGTCTGACCAATTTACAAAGAAAGCCGTCTATTGGTCCTCTAAACATGGACTTCCCCTTTCTTTGTTGTAGTACGGGCATACGTTTTTACGGAAGCACAATTTGCCACGACTAACCGGTGTGTAGCAGTGAGTGTGCTTAACTGTATGGCGCACGAGCTGCATACTACTGGCAAGAATAAAACACCCTATCGAAAAATTTCGTATTCAATTAAACGTGCCACGTATACATTCTGACGAGCCAGGTTTCCATTCTTACGCGCCACGTATACAGTCATACGTGCCACGTATCCGTTCTTACATGCCACGTATTTCATTAATATCTGCCTCGTATGAAAGCATACGTGCCCCGCATCCATTTATATCTGCATCGTACGGGACAATACGTATCACGTATAGAACCAAATGTGGCTGGTATCCATTTATTGTGCCTTAAATGTAGATTCACGTGTACCTTGCATATGCTTCTGTGCAGCCCCCAAGTGGATGACATGCAACCAACAGGCCCAAGCAGCTACCTTAATGCAAACATATTCGTGTCTTGTAAGAGCTTTAAGGCATATCTGCATGGTACAAACTTTTCTACACACATTGTACAATTAACTCGGCAGGACCACTTGAGAGCTGTTTGCAAAATATTTACACAGCCAAAATTGTTCTTTATGCCATACAGTAAGCTTACTGGGGACGTTAAGAGTGCACAGTAAGATATTATGAGAAACGTAATTCCAAATTAAGTTTCTCTCCAGTAAAAAAAATCCAAATGCGTATTTACATTATTCTTATTCTGCACTAGTTTTTACAAGCACACATATTCAGTCACTATGGCATTAAGTGGATGTAGATGTAGCAGCTGGAGTGAAGCTGCTGAGTAATAAATAGATAGACAAAGTTTATAAGAAAGACAATCAGAGTCTTGTCTTGCCCCGAAGGGGCACTGCTAATGGTGTGGGGGCCCCTAGTCCGGGGAGAAGTAATCAGGGCTTAGAAAAACTTCAATGATTCAATGTGGTGACCGGAATAGTGGCAAGCTGAATATTTCAAAGATGGGAACCATTACAATCGAAACCATTCCCAGAGAGCTGTGCCTGCACCTTAAGACAGAAAACGTGAGCTGAATTATGACATCGTGGAAAATAACACAAAAAGTTTCAATGACCACGAAGTTATGCGTTTGCTTGCCAAATTGCTGGATACTTGACAAAGTTCCTTTATAAAATGATGATACATAGTGTACATACATATATGAATGTATTTCCAAGTTGCTTCAAGTACAACTAACATTTATTGCTTAAATTCCCTACTATTAAACTTTTATGACAAGAACAGAAACATTGATGGTTAATATTTTCGTTGGCACAAGCAGAAGGCTCTCAACACTGAGGACATTCTGTAATATTGACACATCATAGCAAGATTCACGTACTGTAACAAGTTTAGACATTTTTCTTATTAGCTCAATGTCCAGAGCTGGATTGTTATATGATCTTGTAAAATTACCACGCATGCCAATTTCAAGGAATAGAAATCTGGATTATTTCAGCCCCCTTACAAACCATTTTTACTATCATGCTACAACATCAGAACATATTCAAAAGGACACTTATTGAAGGGGAACAAACCACAAAATTTTAGTCACAATGTAACGTCATGCAAACGTGTTGTGGGTTTCATCGCAGGTGCAGGTAAATCACAAAGATAATGAAGAACCACTAAAGAAAACTGCGCGTAAGCGGCAGCGTCTATTCGCAGGAATGCTTTGCAGAACTAGGCTACAAACACATCGTACACCACCGCACATTTATGGCACTCACCACATAGAACACATGCACGCTGCAGAGACATGCGGTGGAGGAATCTTCGTGAGCCGCACGACAAACACAGGCACGGACGACAGGAGCGCAACCCGCGCACATTCAACACACCCACACGAGAGCGAATGCGGACGGCACGGGTGTACCCTACGCAACACGAAAGATGAACCCTGGTAGAGTTTATGCTTTTCGACTAACACCGTCCCATCGCGCACTGAAACATCGCATCCTGCACATGTGAAACTCTGAGAACGTGTCAGCAATTTCTGAGGCTCCAGTTGATGTTGATGACAGCATGAATGTATTTAAAACGAAGTGACGGCGCAGGTAGCACGGCGCGGCTTCGTCCGGCTTCGTGACAGCTGCACGAAGCGGACGGAAGCCCAAATCTTTCTAATCATGCCCTAGGGACGGCTTCCGAAGGATAGTATAAACAGATCTCGCAGGCTATGCCTTTTGCTGGCTGCAGATGGCACAGGCGATTCAATATTGAAAACACGTCATAGAATGTTATAAGTGCTAAACTATAGCGTAAAATAGAGATTGTTTGATGGCTGCTTTTGTCTCGCAACATCTAAACGTAGTTTGGCGCAACCCTGCACAAAATGTTAGGGCAGTAGATAAGTATTCTAGGCATCACAGAGACCAGAACAACCTCACCAACCGTCGCTTCAACACCAGTAACAACCATCGCTTCAACACCAGTAACTTGGAGAGCGCTGCGCGACCGCTTCGTACCATTCAAAAGGTAAGAATCGTGCTTGCTAACTACAGGCGTGCTGTGCGTCCTTCTTGTGCGTGCATAGAGTGCCTTGCGAACACAGGGAGTGGAACTCAGTCGACAACAGTGAAACCTGTTCAGATGCTTGCTGGGCGCTGGTTCTCAGAACTTAGTTCCGCAAATATATTGCCTCAATTCGAAATTGAAAATCTTTTTAAGCGTTTTTGTGTTCCCTATGAGGAATGTTACGCTGGGAAATAACCGTGTACATCGTGTGCGCCTGTGCGTGAGCTCCCGCTTTTCTGGTGAACTAGCCGAATAACGACTGATCTGCCTCTTCCACAATTCTTACTGCAATGGCGTTTCTTCGTTTATAAATGCTTCGGCGTTGTAAATAATCTCTCCTTACGAGGTTTTCGGTTTTCGAGCTGCTTTAGGGGGGGGGGGGGGGCGTAAGCACTCACAGCTTGCTACTGTACAGCTTACTTCTTAAGGCAAGGTGTGTAGACATAACTTTGACGTAACTGATTATGAAGGGGACAGTTGTTAAACTAAGTCATGAAAAAAAAAAGAATTGTGCAAACACAGGTTTCGTTGTAATGTGCTTTTGTGCGTGTTGAAGGGGCTGTTACTGAGGGGTCCCTATTCTCATGACATTCATCAGTGAACTTGACCTTTTGCTCTGTTGCCACCCTGCACTAGTTCAAAGGTCGTTTAGATGCACCTTGCATGTCTTCACTCTGTGACAGCTTTAATGTGCCTTTGCTATAAGTTAACACAGAACTTATTCTTTAGTGGCGAGGCCGTGACCCACAACGGTGTCCACATCACGGATGAGCCCCTGAAATGCAGGGATCCCGTGTCTATGGCTGCAGCAGCACGGAGTGTAATCAGGATGGTCGGGTAAGGTATGTATAAAGTGTATGTGTTCGAAAAACTAGAAACTCGATATCATTTGTGTATTGGTTTATCGACATATCACTTACCATAGCTCACTAAATAGGCTAAATATTTGTTCAACTTACTGCTTATTTGTGTTCGTAGACGTTATGCACAAATTATCGTGCTCTACATAAAACCAAACCTAACATGTCCTCATGTTTAGTATTTTTCTTGCATAAATCACCTGGCTGCAAGTTACATTTCATTTTTGCTTAGCATACAGTACATATATAACTTTTTACGTTGATTTTATTGTTTTGAAATTGTTTGCTATGGTGTAGCTTTTATTTCCGCATTTGTGTGTTCATGCTACATGCTCGTGCAGTTTCTGCGCATGTGGGGCATCAAAGTGTAGTGGGCCAAATACGTCACAGGTATAAGCATGCAGCATGCTTACCATTGTTTACATTGATATTCACAAATATTTTTGTCTTATTCCCATAGTAACTGCTACTGGTAAATACATTTGATAAGCTTGACTTTCTTGGAACGATATATGAAGGCCAGAATTCACTGCGCTGCAGTTACTGCAGTAGTGAGATGTTTTCTAGTAAGCTTTCTTTTCTCTGACCCTTTTTTCGTACCTTTTTGTGTTTTTTTTTCGCCGCAAGCTTTCCTTATTCATGCAAGTAGGCATTGTAGCAGTTGCATGTCTGTGTCAAGTTACATTATTTGTCACTTTACGCCACTACAGCAGAGACCACCTAGTTAGCCGCGATGCGGTAAGGGCCTTCATACTTCAGGAGTAGTTTCGATGAGAGGCCAGGGGCGGTGAACGGAACAGAAGCGCGCCAGGAAGCAAGGTGACCGCGGAACTGGAGTCGCCGCGAGTGCTCTTCTGGCGCTCTTGGTCGTTGGAAGTAAAGGCACGTGCGAGGTCACGGCATTCTTCAGCTTGCCTTACTGTGGCAGAAATGGACGAGCCCTCGGATGCATCTGGCCGGTAAGGTAAAATTGTGTCGATGGTGTGCGACGGGTGCCGACCGTATAGTAAGAAAAAGCCGACCGTATAGTAAGAAAAAGGGCGAAAAGCCAGTGGTGCTCTGAGTAGCGGTGTTGTACGCATAGGTTACGAAGGGCGGAATGGCGTCCCAGTTCGTGTGGTCGGAGGCGACGTCCATGGAAAGCATGTCGCCGAGCGTGCGGTTGAAGCGTTCTGTGAGGCCATTGGTTTGGGGGTGGTACGCCGTAGTTGTGGGATGAATAACGTGGCACTCTTTAAGAATGGCTTCAACCACTTTCGACAGCAAGACACGTCCGCGATCACTGAGCAATTCCTGGGGTGGACCATGCCGCAGGCTGAATCGGTGAAGCAGGAATGAGGTAACATCGCGCGCTGTAGCTGCTGGGAGAGCGGCGGTTTCCGCATAAAGTGTGAGGTTATCTACTGCCACAATGGCCCAGCGGTTACCAGCCTACGTTAAGGGAAGTGGCCCATACAAATCAATTCCAACGCGCCGGAACGGCCGGGTAGGGCAGGGTAGAGGCTGCAGACCAGCCGGCGAGAGCTGGGGTGAAGATTTCCGGCGCTGGCAGTCGGGGCAGGAGGGAACGAACTCTTGAACGTACTTGTACATTTGTGATGTATTTAGGGGCGAAGCTCCTTAGGGCGTGGGTCTGTCCTTCCTCCGTATGTAGCCACCTGTAGTTTTATGAAGTGTTCACTAGATGGCGTAAGTCCGCAGCTCTGGTTGGCATGTAGACCGCTACGTATGTATGTATATGCATATATACATATATGTATGTATATGTATAGTATAACCGGAAGCCGACTTCCGGTTCCGCTTCCGTTTCCACTTCCGGTTCCCTTTCTGAAAGCCAGCTTCCGGCTTCCGGAGAACGCTTCCGGCGTTTTTCTCTCTCGTCCGTAGCTAGGTGCGCTGCGGTGCACAAGGGCGTTCGTTCCCAACGCGCGTTCTCTTTCTCGTCCATAGCTAGGGGCGCTGCGGTGCACAAGGGCGTTCGTTCCCGACGCGCGCTCTCTTTCTCTCTCATTCCCGACGCGCGCTCTCTTTATCTCTCGTCTGTAGCTGTGGTTTACCCGAATGATCTCCCGGTGCTTCTCCCACTCATCATCATTCACTTCGCGGATATGCTGTGATTTTTTGTTGTGCCACTGATCTCGGAGGCGTGCGGGTGTTAATAGAAATGGAGAGGGAAGACACATGGCAACACCGCAAACATGATTTAATCAAAACCCCCAAAACTCAAAGCTCTCAAACTAAAGACTCATTCAAACTAGAATGCACTGAACTAAAACACAATGAACAAATAAATGTTAACAAAACAACCTAACGAATCAATAATTATGCCCTTAATTCTGTCTACTACAGTTCTGGGCGTTTCCTCCACAAAAGTCTGGAAACTTAGATTATGGCCGCGACGTTACAAACATGGATAGTTCTTGCTGAGTTCATCGTTGTTGCTCGTATTTTCCCGGCCGGAACCTCGTTGGATCTTTCTCCATGTCTTTGCTCTTGCCGACTGTCGCATAATCATTGCTCCCTCGCAGTCGGTTCGTCCACTCGCTCGTTTCCGAAGCCTGTTTGACCCGGTCGCTCTTGCTGACGTGGCAGGGAGGCTTGACGGGTTAGGCCTAGCGACGTGCTCGGCCGCCGCTTCCGTCCAGCTCCTTTCCCGAGTGCCGACGTGGCGTTCCGGGGATCATCGAACGCGCTGGTCTGATGAAGAAGGGGGATCCTCTCTGGAGTGCCCGGCCATGCCGTGTGGTGCTGCAGCTCGTCCAAGTAGCCTCGCCCGAACGTCTCCGAGGTCGACGGCTGCACCTCGGACCGCCCGCGTCACGGACTCGGCGGAAACTCCAAGTCTCCCGTCGCCAGAGCATAGCTGACGCTGCGTCCTTCCTGGCCCCGAGCCACGTCGATAATGCTCGCTCAGCCTTGCTTCTGCCTCGACCATACCTCGGATCACGCGCCTCGCGCGCTCGCCCCGTTCGGAACGCTCCGTTCACTTCGTCATTTTCTTCTTTTCTTTGGCCGCAGGGCTCTTACTCATGTCAACATTCCTCGCAAGTAGTAGCGCTCTCCAAGGCGCTGGTAGGTTTTGAAATCTCCCGAGTGTGCGCACTGTGGATCGGCGTGAAAGGATGCGCAGATTTCGTAGCGCAGACTGCGAGGAACTACTAACAACCACTGGCGGCCGTCTACGGTATAACTGCGTCGGTGAAGCATGTTGTTGCGAACCGCGAAATGACGAGCCTGACGACGCAACGTACGAGTGGTTGACTGTGGTGATGGGTAAGCAAGCAAGTCTATAATCGAAGCAATCCCCGAGTCCTTGCGCTGCTCGGAAGCGATATTCTCAAGGTTGATTGAAGAAACAGCGAGCTGGGATAGTGAGCAGCGGGTATTGTCGTCAGGCAAAGGAGAGCGTGATAGGGCGTTAGCGTCAGAATGTTGGCGTCCGTTGCGGTACAGCACGCGGATATCGTAGTCCTGCAGGCGAAGTGCTTAGCGGGCAAGACGACCTGAAGGATCCTTCAACGATGACAGCCAATATAGTGCGTTGTGGTCCGTGACGACTTCAAATGGGCGGCCATACAAATAAGGCCGGAACTTAGTAAGAGCCCAGATGATCGCCAGACATTCTTTTTCCGTGATAGTGTAATTGGTCTCGGCTTTCATAAGGGTGCGACTGGCATAGGCCACGACATATTCAGGAAAGCCAGGTTTGCGCTGCGCAAGGACAGCGCCGAGGCCAACACCGCTGGCATCTGTGTGTACCTCTGTAGTGGCCGTCGGGTCATAGTGGCGCAAAATTGGGGGAGTCGTCAGCAAACGACGGAGATTTGCGAACGCTTCCTCGCACTCTGACGACCACGAATGAAGGGGCCCGTTGCTTCCAAGGAGCTTCGTCAGAGGTGATATGATGGCGGCGAAATTGCGAATGAAGCGTCGCAAGTAGGAACAAAAACCTACGAAACTTCGAAGTTCTTTGACGGACGTAGGTTTAGGGAATTCGGCGACGACACGAAGCTTGGCTGGATCGGGGAGAATTCCATCCTTGGAAATGACGTAACCCAGTATCGTCAGCTGCCGCACTGCAAATGGGCACTTCTTTCATATTAGTTGTAGGCGGGCGTTTCGCAAACACGTCAAGGCACGCCGGGGGCGTTGAAGGTGCGTGGAGAAGTCCGGAGCAAAAACAACGACGTCATCAAGGTAGCACAAGCACGTGTGCCATTTCAAGCCGCGCAGAACGGCATCCATCATGCGCTCAAAAGTTGCTGGCGCATTAAAAAGTCCAAACGGCATTACGTTAAATTTGTATAAGCCGTCGGTCGTGACAAAGGCTGTCTTCGGTCGATCATCGTCTGCCATAGGTACTTGCCAATACCCTGAGTGCAGATCGAGAGATGAAAAAAAATTGTGCTCCTTGTAGGCTGTCAATAGCTTGTAGGCTGTCAATAGCGTCGTCGATTCGCGGAAGCGGGTAAACGTCCTTACGAGTGATCTTGCTCAGGCGCCGATAGTCCACACAGAACCGTACAGAACCGTCTTTCTTCGTAACATGGACGACGGGAGATGCCCGTGGACTGTGGGAAGGTCGGATCACATCGCGGCGGAGCATATCGGCCACTTGTTCATTAATGACGTGACGTTCAGTAGTCGATACGCGATATGGGCGTTGCCGCAATGGCAATTTGGAGCCAATATTGATGTGGTGCGTAACAGTTGACGTTCGGCCCAGGGAAAGTTGCCCGATGTCGAAAGAAGCATGAAATTCTTGTAAGATGCACAGTAGCTGTGATCGCTGGCCCGGTGCAAGGTCATCGGCAATAGAAGAATCGAACACATCGATAGGCATTGGGCCAGACGTAGAAATCGAGCCGAGCGTACTGTAACGGGCACAGAATGGGTCTTCGGGAACGTCCGTAATTTGTACGTCTGCGATAGCTGCGACACTACCCAGACATCCTCCTTGGAGTAGCAACACAGGGTATGGGAACGGGTTGCAAATAAATATAACAGTAGAGCCCTGTGTGATGTTCACCGTCGCAAAAGGTAGCAGCAGACCTTTTCGAGTGAAAAAGAGGCCAGGCGGAGAAAGTAGTGCGACGGCGTTTGAGAGGCTGCTGCAGTACATAGAGACAACCACTGACGAGTTGGGAGGAACGGTGGTGTTGTATCTGACGAGTAGCTTGTTCGGAAGTGAAGCATTGTCGGCGAGCGTCAAATCTCAGAGTGGCGACAGTTCTAGTTGGGCCCCAGCGCAATGAATGACGGCATTGTGGCGGGAGAGAAAATCCCAGCCGAGGATAACGTCATGGGAGCACGACGAAATTACAATAAATTCGATGGCGTATACAACCGCCTCAATAACAACACGAGCTGTGCATGCCGCTAACGGGTGAATCCGCTGTGCGCCGGCTGTGCGGAGGGACAGTCCAGTAACGGGCATCGTAACTTTCCGAATCAAGCGACAAAGTTTTGCGTCAATAACTGACACGGCGGCGCCGGTGTCCACGAGTGCAGATGTGTGAACACCATCAACAAACACGTCTATCACATTCGTCGGGCTATCCTGAGGACTTTCGCGTTTGGTCGGCGTCGCAGCCCTTGCTTCGTGGAGTGCGACGATTAGTTTTCCTCTTCCCGAGCTGCGGGACGAGGCCGCATCGGTGATAGCGAGCGTCGGCGTGGAGGAGGTGAGCGGCGGGTATTGGGCGTTGGGCGGAACGTAGGTGACGATGCCGAAGGGTCGTCGTAATATGGGCTGGGAGAACCAAGAAGCACGAAATTCTTGTAAGATGCACAGTAGCTGTGATCGCTGGCCCGGTGCAAGGTCATCGGCAATAGAAGAATCGAACACATCGATAGGCATTGGGCCAGACGTAGAAATCGAGCCGAGCGTACAGTAACGGGCACAGTATGGGTCTTCGGGAACGTCCGTAATTTGTACGTCTGCGATAGCTACGACTTGGCGCATATGTTGTAGCGCTAGGCGACTGCACGTGATTACAGTAGCGAGCGACGCGGCCTGCGTAGTCGCACGCAAAACAGATGGGCCGGTTGTCAGACGTACGCCGCCGATTCGCTGTGGTGGGCGCCGTCCATGTAGGAGGACACGCTGTGTGGGGCGGCTGGTGATATGGTGGCATGGCGGGCTGTGATCGGGGCAGAGCCAAGACGTCGGCGTGAGAGGCCCACGTTGAGGGAAGGGGTGGGGCCTGGTGACTACTTCCGCGTAGCTGAGTGGTGCAGCCGGAGCGATCTGTTGGGGCCTGACGACGATTTCAGCGTAGCGGAGAGGTGCGGCCGCAGGAATATGTTGGTGGCGCTCAGGCAAAACCTCGTTGAGTTCGTGGGCCATGGCGCGGTGGAGCGGGGGCTCAAAACTCGACGTGGGCTCTTGTACGGGTTGCGATTGTGCAAAGGTCATCAAGGAGAGCTGGCGTGCGATTTCCTCGCGCACGAACGCCTTCATTTCTGCCATCAACGCTGACTGCTCAGAAATGGCCGTCAAGCCAGCGAGGTGTTCGTCGCGCGATGTAGGGCGACGGGTCAATGACCGCTGCCTGCGTAGCTCCTCGTAACTTTGGCACAGTGTCATTATCTCTGCCACCGTGCCAGGATTTTTGGCAAGCAGCATGTTGAAGGCATCGTCTTCTATGCCTTTCATTACATTCCTGATCTTATCTGACTCCGACATGGTCGCGTTGACTTTCCTGCATAAGTCCAGGATGTCTTCGATGCAGATTGTGGAGGATTCACCGACTTGCTAAGCTCGTTCCCGCAAACGCGGTTCGGCGCGCAGCTTACGAACAGCCCGGCGACCAAAAACATCCACAAAAGACGTTTTGAAGTCGGACCACGTCGGAAAATCCGTTACATGGTTGTTGTACCATAAGCTGGCCACACCCTCGAGGTAGAAGAGCACGTTGCTGAGCTCAGCGGGTTCGCCCCATTTATTGTGGGCCCTTACGTATACCCGCTCGTAGGTCGTTAGCCAATCCTCAACGTCGGTGTCATCAGCGCCTGTGAAGATGGCAGGGTCCCTGTGGCGAGGCGCACCAGAGCACGGTGCCGGTGCAGGGGGAGGCACTTGTTGGGAGGCTTCTTCAGGCATGGTCGAAGGTACGGTGCGGGAACAAGGTTCCAGGGTGCAGGTTTTGAGGGCGCAGGACGCTCGACCAATTGTAAAGGGTTTATTAGAGATCGGAAAAGCGCAGCGTCGACAGTCAAACGAAACACAACTGAAAAGCACGAGCGCCGTTGCGAGCAAAAGCGCTGGGCCCACTAGCGTCTCGCCCCACTAGAGCCGGACCCACTAGCGTCTCTGTTCACTACAATATATATATATATATATATATATATATATATATATATATAGCAGGCGATAATTATTTCTTAAACAGGTGCGAAACATATATCGGTGGACGTCTTGGAGGCAGCTCAGGTTGTAACAGGACTGAGCGCCTTGGCGTGCGCACACATTTCTTACTCTCTATCCCTTATTGGCTATTTGCTGCCACCATTCGTGTTGAACACCCAACTCTTCGTCCCTCGTATCATTATGTCTCATTCGTACTTCACTACCCGGTAAATATACTTAGGTTAGGCTTTTGCATCTAACCATTTTCTCCACATTTCATTGAATCAACGGTTTCGTTTGGATAAATGGGACATGGTTGCGTTTATGACTGCCTGCTGTATTTTCGGCAATGATTTTTATTCGTCTACACATTTTTATTATCATTATTCTTTTTTCTTGTAATTGACATATGTAAACGCACTTGTACAGATATTCACGGCACATACAACTTAGTATGAAGTGTTCAGCTCGAGTACAGTATGTAGAAATTAATTTTGTTCGCTGACAAAATTTTATGGTGACATAGTTTCAAAGAAATTCATAGACGAATGATTAAGATAGGAACTGCAGTTACGCGTTTGCCATGGACTTTCTCAATAGATAAAGAAAATTGCTTGATTCTTAATATAACCTGAAATTACTAACTATTTTTTTCTATTTTGAATATTTTTTCATGCAGCTCTAGGACCTCGTCTTCTGCACGCAAAAGCTCTCTTCGGCGAAACAATGCGACAATGTAAGAATGAAGCACTTGCCTTTGCAAGAACTATTCCGCCACACAAATTACGTCAGGTACGTGAAACTTGAAAACTGGGAAACTATAACGCAAAGTTATTCCACTCTGTTTCTGTTTGATTTATACCGTTGCATTACCGCACCGCTCTTGGTCAAATTTGGGGGGCCTGTCACTACACGTCAGGAAATGCGCAAGAACTCTCCATTTCAGAACGCACGTGCACACAGTGATTATGTAAGAATGGGCCGAACAAAACAAAATTATTTCTTATCCTATTCCTTAGTCGCCATAGGCCCTCCGCTATTGGTTAAAGCCTGTCGGGCCGCACACGCGACGTCGGGAAAACGTTAAAATGCACTACGTGAATGTGAGGCGTCCTGACTACATATTTATTATTCTGCCGAACAATATTATTTTTTTTATTGCGATAGACACTTCCAGCACACTTTCTCTATCGGCGTCGCCGTGATGTTCAGTATAAAGTGTTATTGTGATGACATCGTGGGCTCGCATCGTATGCATCGGGTGCGAGAGTAAGCCGAGCGTAATGGTTCGATCTCGCGCGCGTAAGAGAAAGCGTGGGCACAAGCGCGCCGTCTTCCATCATGCGCAACGCACCGAGGGGGAGAGGAGGGCATGCTATTTCTGCGCAAGTTGAGTATGGCGCGCGGCAGTGCGACGACGCACAGTTGTTAGTCTTGCTGACTAATAATTTGCTATCGCTATAGCGACATTTTACAGCAAAGCTATATATGGATACCACGGCAAATTTTTCCGTCAGTGCGTGTACATCGTCGCGTCGACAACGAAAAATTTTCTGCTGCATAGCTAGCATAATTTTGAGCTTTCGCGTAATAGATTTATGTTTTCTTGCATGTTCAAATTAGAATCCGATGATACCACGTCGGCAGGTTTTGTGTAAATCGTACTTTAGAAATTTTGCGACGCACTTTTCTTGAGAAATTGAATTAGTTCAATACCGCGCTTGCGCCAGACGGAAGTTCTACTAGAATGAGGATACGTGCTGCTCTGCGTCACACCTGTGTGCGCGAGGGACGAACGTGTGCTGAGGATGCATTTGTCCGTGGCAGCGGTCGCACTGAGTGTAGTGGGACTGTAATATACATCAGGAGAAAACTTTTAAAAATTAGGGGCAGCTTCACACTAGTGGTGCGAAGACTGGGAAACAGCGAAGCTGGCGACCCCACCTAGTTTTATCTCGGTTCGGCGAACTTTTGGCGAGGTCATGCTTCGTGACTCGGCCACGTTTTGCGCAAGATCACCACGGAATCATCGACAGCCCAAGGAGCAACGAACACTCGGTCTTTCATGTATCTCGGTCTTTAAAGGCTCGTAACTCTGGATCTTCTGCGAATCACCGACGTTTCGCCGCCGCTTCAGCCGCACGATACTCGGGATCGAACCAAAGTCGTCTCACTCGCTCTCTAGTAGAGGCGCGGTGGCTTTCGCGCCGCGCTTTCTCTTCTTCGGCAGTGACGTCCTTCTTCGGCCGCCCCTCTTCGCGGCGATGTGCTCGGCGTGGAGAAGGCGGGGCTTTTGTGTCACTGCGAGGGCGACGTGGAGATATACGTATATGCCATGGGTCGGCGCAGTGACTTCACGGCATAACTCTGCCTCTGCGCAGTCACGGCAACAACTCTTCAAGGCGCGGTGACGTCATGGCTCTGCGAAGCTAACGCGAAGCGATGCGGCGCGGGTGATGACGTCATGGCCACGCAGCAGTAGCGAGGCTCGCCTGGCGTTTTGTGCAGGCTCTCCATCGGTGGTGTTCGCCGCACGCCGGTAACGATTTCATTCTCGTCTCTGTTCCTGCCATCGCTCTTTGTAGGTGCGTTGCTCCTTAGGAATCCGGACTATAAGCGAATATGAGGAAATTAATATAATGACAACAGAGATGATACATAATGTGTGTGCGTACCTTCGTCATGACGACCACCGATCAAGACAAATAAATGTTTTCGTACCTTTGTTCAAAATTCGGTGTCACCTCAGTGGCTTGTGGTAAACAGCTTCGTTGGTCATCCACCTTCACAGCATGGCATGGCGCATGATTTTTCTTTGTAAGTCTTTTCTTAACTCATTTCGGTCTAATTCTGCTCGTCGCTGGTGTGTCGCTACTTCCAATACCTAATCTTCTTTCCTGATTGCCTGAGGTCCGCCTAAACAAGCTACTGCCCGTGCCGCTTATCGACGTCCAACCGGTGCTGCTACACTATCACTAAAATGTACCCCGTCATGCACTAAAGTGCCTTCATGGGTTGGTCGGTGCACTTCTCGGTTGTTGTCACTGACCGTAAAATTCAATGCCTTAGCTAGAGTCCAATTTCCCTGTTCACTACAAGCACTGCCCTTTCAATTGCATACCCCTGCCTTTGAACCTCTGGCACCATGCACATTGTGATTTTAACTTCCTTTGACAACTTCCGCAAGTCCGTATTCCCTTTGGCTATTTCCATCGCGACCTCTGCCCTCCGTCTTGGCTGTAGCATGTCAATCACACCGGCCATTATCACCACAAGGTGCCTCTCCTCCACTGTGTCCCACACCTGCTGATTGGCTTTGGCTATCAACTTCCTACTCGGCTTCGCCGGAAGCGCGATAACCAAGACTCGTTCCCTGCACCAACCCTTCTATTATCGCCTGTTCGAAGTGACGTATGTTGGAATCCCCAACAAAGACAACTCGATGCTTTTCATCATCCAAGCCGCCAAGAGCTGAACCTGAGGCAGCGATGCCATCGTCTGTTGTGTTATTCTTTCCCTTTGCTTCGTTGTATCTTTCCGCGGCCGACGATACGAGGTGATACGAAGCCGCCGTGGTGCCTCAGTCAGCTAAGGCGTTGTGCTGCTGAGCACGAGATCGCGGGATTGAATCCCGGCCGCGGCGGCCGCGTTTCCATGGAGCCGAAATGCAAAAAAAAATTGGTGTGGTTTAGCTTTGGTTAACCCTGGTTCATAGCGTAAGCTTCACTGCCCTGGCTAGGCGCATTTTCAAGCTGTGGCCGAGGTGTGGTCTCGCAATGAAATACAGACATGTTTGCTAGGAATTCAGTGTTTGTTCATCATTTTTATGCCTATGAAGACACTGCGGTGATCAGTAAAGTTGTGAGACTTCGTTGCATCTGGCAGCCGGGCCCAACAGTACTCGAGCAACAGCGGCAATGTCTCCTTTCAGGGCTCCGTAAAGGCCTAAATATACCGACGGAGCGTTAGCGCGCGCACACGTTATGTCATGTTGGCGAGAACAACAGCGGCTATAGTTCGACCGATGGTTAGATGCACTGGCGCCGCCAACGTAACCGGACGCGCGGCGAATGCGCTCCGATGAGCCCGGCGTCTGATGACGCTCGCCTGCGTGCCGATAACGTCGGACTATAGACGTGCCTTAATGCTCTGCTGTGGTTTGACCTCTAGCTCTCAATGTGAAAACTGTTGAGTCGCAGATGGCTGCCCGAGGTAGCGTAATGAAGCTTTCGCTTCAAAACGCCCGTGTGTTTGCGTTGTAGTGCACGTTAAAGAACCCCAGGTGGTCGAAATTAATACGGAGCCTTCCACTACGGCGTGCCTCATAATCAGAATTGGTTTTGGCACGTAAAACCCCAGAAAGAAGAAAGAAGAAGAAGTTGATACGAGTATGCGTTGCATACCTGTCGTCACCATGAAAACCGATCAAGACAACAAATATTTTCGTACCTCGGTTCGAATTCCTATGCCACCTCTGTGTCGTGTGCTAAACAGCTTCCTTCGCTGATCATTCACCTTCAGAGATTGGAACGGCTCATAATTTTTAACAGCCGAGCTGTTGTAGGTCGAGGCTGTCCGTCCGTCCGTCCGTCGGCCGGTGTCACACAGGTCACGTAACTAGGAGAGGATGAGAGCTGCGCTGGGGGAGGACAGGTCACGTGGCCAGCAGAGGAGGAGAGGCACGCAGGGGGAGGAATCGACCAATGAGGGTGGCACGCCCGGGGAGAGGCGATGGGTATAAGAGAACTCGTTTCTGTGCGGCGCGCCCTTTCGGTTAACGCGCAAAACTGCTGCCGACGCCGTCTGCGTGTCCCCAAGACTGCGCCGAATGCGCGCGGGTGTCCGTGACTGCAGCTGATTCCTCTGGTGGAGGCTATAGGAAGGTTTCGACCAGAGAGCTGCACACTCGTCGAGTAGCTTGGGTAGTGGCAACGTCTTCTCGGCTCGCAACATTTCCATATAAGCTCGTGTTGTACATCTGGATTTACTGATGTTTACGCAATTGCATCACATGCAACGCATGCACATGAAACACTCGTAACACTCGGTATTTTCAAGGAGTGGAAGAGAAGTATGCTCGCATGCACTGAGTGCTTTTTATTAGGTTATGCATTCAGACTGTCTGACTGTCCGTCGCACACCCGCCCGGAAATAATTAGGCACAAGCGTAAGTGGCACGTCAGTGAAATCGGCAATGGACAGTGTGAAACCGCAAAGGAAGCGGAGGAGGAAGGCGCCTGGAGGTGGAGAAGAGAATCCCGTCCCTAGTAAAGCACGAAGGAGCATGCGGTTAAGCAATGCCGGGTGGGAAGATGGTGGGCTGACGCGCACTGGCAGTTCCTACGGGTGCACTGTGCGAAAACCGGTTTCGTCTCGTGATCGCGCCGTGTGATGTATGTGCGAGTGAAAGCGTTCGACGGTGAGCCGACGATGGCGGCTCAATCTCGCGCTAGCAAGGGAGGAAGGCGGGGAGGAAGCACACGCCTTCTCACCGGGGAGGAGGGGTGGGGGTTTTAGTGGTGCCGCGCGCTCATGGCGTGGCAGCACGATCCCTATCTTGAAAGTGATCCGTGATGCGAACAGTCTAGGCGTCGAAGAGCACCCAGGGCCGATAGCTTCATGGGCGCAATAGCACCCATAAGCATGCTCGTCATCTGCGTTCATGAAGCGAAACGTCACTGTAAGTCCTCTTTTTTTCGCGTGTGAAGAAAAGCCCAAAAAACAGAATGATGTGAGAACGACAGTTTGGAGACATTGCGCGAGGAAAGGATGGTGCGCTTTTGGCGCGAATGGCTGGGTTATTAACGAAGTGTTTCTAGAAGTAATTGTTAGCGCAGGGGACGAGGAGGGTTCCTGGTGCGCCGCTTCGCTGCATTGAGTGCTGAACGTTCGGAAATATAGTCCAGTTGTTGGTGCCACCGAGAACCTTCCTTAGTACTATAACCTTAAGTATTTTCGCGACGTAGACGATGTCGGTCTTCTAACTCTGCTTTGCCAAGGATTAGTTTAAGTAGCATTTTCAGCACCACGTTGCACCATGCCACGACCGTCGAGCATCCACGGCAAGCTAAGCAAGCGGAAAGGGACTGATCGCAGACTCTTGTACCACTCTCCTGATATCTGCCTCTGCTGTGTGATGTCAACTCTACTTGGACCAGTCAGAAACGCCGGCACAACCCTCATCCTCATGTGCTACTTTCGCTGCGCTGGCTCGGCTGTAATAAAGCCCTTTACACTTTTGCGCGTCCCTCGCCTCTCGTCAGCCAGTGATGTAAAGAAAACAATTCAAAGTAGGGAAACATATTGTCTTAAAAAGCAAACAAAATGGGCTGCTTGCAAACGACTACGACGCTTGTTCAGAAAACGTTGCGGGCCCCTATCCACGCTATTGTCGGTGGTCATGTAAACATAAAACGAGGAGATAACAATAAAATCGGAATGAAATTGTTTTAGGTTATAGCGCCCCTTCCTTTGCTTAGCCTATCTTCCGAGATATTGCGCATCACGCAAGCGACCTGGAATATTCCATATATTTTGTCCAAATGAAAAAGCGTGTCCATGGGAAGCAATGTATAAATATTTACACCGGGTCTTTCACGAAATCTGAACCATGTTGCTTAAGTGTACCGAAAGTTTGATAAATAATTGATTGTGATTTTGATTACATTTCTTAAAGGGTTTTACATTTCAAACGGACTCGACAGAGTAAATAAACGAGTTATTTTGCAAGTTATGCTAATTATCTTTTGAAGCAGAACATCCAAGCGATTGATCCCTACAGAAGCTCGAACTGGAGGAATTCAGAACAGTTTCAAGAAATACAATAAGTAAACACTGATAAAGCTTGCAGCCTAATGAATTCCGGTTAATTTCACACAGAATGGCGAAACTCGACAGCTGAAGAGTCCAACTGGCACGCCCACTATAGACGCCCATAAATGACGTGACTGCTTGTGCTTCACCGTCGGGCAAGCATGAAGCAACCCAGATCGTGGCTTGATTGAAAGGCTTGCTTGATATTCGCCCACCTCCTCACTGCGAGGCTCAAGCAAACGCGTTACACCTGGGCGTCTACAAAGGGCATCTATGACAAGTGGTGGCACCCGAGTGCCTAGTCACGTGCTAATTCATCCAAAGCAGCTCTATCAATTTTATCCTAAATCTGGTTTCTTATGTGTTACCAATGGCTGCAATTGCCCTTGCCCAAAAAGTACGCTTCTGTCAACCGCACACCGTCATAACGTTCCGCACAGTCCTTAGGTCCTCACGTTTCATTTATTTTGCTTTTGCAGATTATACCGATTGCATGCTCCATGTACTACTCCTGCTTGCCTCTGGCAGAAGAGAAACACTTCGATCCGGTAGGAATCTTGTTTCATTCTGTCTCAATGTGGTCCCCTCTTCCTTTCTTCTATGAATGCATTCCTGTACTGATTGGCGGGTGAACGACAGACTAACGGGAATCAGGTGCATACTGGTGCACCTAAGGGGCCGAGTGACAGTGGTGACTCAACAGAAAAGTACGAACAATACTGGCATCTTGGCAAATGCCTGCGCCACTTGTTTTTGACCAGTTTACGGTCGGCATTCAAAATTAATTGCTTTTAACAGCGAAGCTGTTTAAGCCAGCCGTAGTTTGTGGTGCCTAGCAAGAAACTACCAAGAAAGAAAATAAATTTGATACGTCGCGTCTAGACAATAAAAAACTGCATGGTGACTGTAGAAAATGGAACGTTTATTGCGCGCTGCGTAGTCGTATATATAGGGGTTGATGACGTACACATCACGTGCTTTAGGTTGCCAGCCGGAGACACCTCATCACCTTCCCCTTACAGATTGAGGTGGACAGGCGCTCTGCGTTGGCTAGTAAACCTTCGGAGTGAAGCCTCTGGCCCAGGGCTTGATCCGCCGGCATACTTTGGTTTCTCGACTCTGAGGAGGCCTCCTGTCTTTGCATAACAAGACCTGGCGGTTCTGGCATCGTGCTGGAGTTTGTTGATTTTGTTCTGTCGGTTGATCCAGGAGTGGTACTTCTCGTCTTCGCACTTGGTCGAAATGTCTTCGTTCAACCCCTTGCTGAGTGTCAACGGTGATCATTCTTGCTCCCTGTTGTTCCCTCACTGTGGCTGATATTCATTTGGATCTCGTCCAGCTACGGGTCCAAACCCGTTGACCCTGTTGCAAATTCTGTGTACTATTCTCCTGCTGGCGCTCTGCGTTTCTTGTTTGCTGGTTCGGCGTGATGCAGTCTATCTTCGTTCTTATTTGATATTCCAGGTACGCCTCGAGTCTAATCTTGAAGGTCGTCTATGTAGTCGCGATGTCATCGAACACGGGTGGTTTTCCGAAGCTAATCCTTGCCTTCTTTGCATTGTGAACCCGCTGCGTTCACTACATGGTGACTGTAAAAAATGGAACGTTTATTGCGTGCTCCGCAGTCGTATATATAGGGGTTGATGACGTACACGTCACGTGATTTAGGTGACGTGTACGTCATGAACATTCTCGCCGAGGCGGCATACGAACCCGCGTACCCCAAGTCCCAAAGCGAGCGTCGTAACCACTAGGCTTTACAGCCACGCCTGCAGAACATGCATTCATGCGAACCATATGATTACGTTCGAGCGTCGTCGTCTTCTTCGACAGATGGCGCGTTCGTACGCTCGTACTCTGCAAGGTGAAGAGGTTTTGCGCGCTATGAGAGCGAGAGAGAGAGAGGGACGCATTCACAGAGCAGGTCTATCCCTGAAACGTGGTGTAGGCATTTGAATAGTCGTGGTGGTGGTGGGGTTGGTGAAAACATTTATATTAGCAAAATACAAGAGTTGACCCCGATCGGGGACATCTAAGTGGACTCCCTAGTCCGGGACTCCATTGGAGATGGCCGCCGCTCGGGCACGCGCCATCCGGGCGCGCTGGGCGCACAAGGTAGAGCAGCTGAACAGGGTCCCCTCCTAGGCCTCTCGTGTGGGAACGGGAAAAGGGGGGAGAGAGGAAAATAGAAAGAGGGGCAAGCTGCAACCATCTGGTAGGTGTCGCACAGGACCCTACAATGGTGACAGTGGCCACTTGTATTAGGCAGAAAATGGCGAGCCACGGCAGGACACAACAGGGTGTTGGTCTGTATGTGGCGCAGGGTTCCCTCATGGGCCTTAGACAAATCCCGGCCCGGGGCCGGAAAAAGCCGACGACCATCGCGGTAATAGGCCAAGATTTCTCGAAAAGATGTGAGGGACTGGGTTGCAGAATCAGGCGAGGAAGGAGAAGGGGTAACGGCCCGGGTAAGGAGCACGCGGGCGGCCGCATCGGCGGCCTCATTGCCAGGAAGACTCTCATGACCCGGGGATCAGACAAGTAGGACGGGGTGAGGTACGAAACACCAGGAGGCTGCCCGGAGTAAGTGAGCCGCGAGGGACGAGACGGAACCGGCAAGGTATCGGGAGCAGGCATAGTGCGAGTCCGAGAGGATGACCCTTCCGTTGGGGTGGGAGGCAGCCAAGGCAATGGCCACTTCCTCCGCCTGAGTTGAAGTAGAGGCCCGAAAGGAGAGGCCATCAATCGTGTTTCCATCGTGGATCACGGCAGCCGAAAAGTAGCCAAAGGGGGAAGGACCCGCGACATCCACATAGAAGACACCGGGGCGATATCAGTGTTGGGATGTAAGGGCGCGAACACGAGCGGCCGGACGACCAGGGTGGGAGACAGTATCCATATTACGAGGGAGAGGGGCAACCCTGACTTTCTGGCGCCAAGAGTCCGGAATCCGATCGGGGGGCGCCGGAGGCAGAATAGGTTGAAGAGCAAGGTGCGCAAGCAGACGGCGCCCAGGAGACGTCTGAGATAGGCGACCAAGTTGAATAACGAGGTGAGCCTCCCGAAGCTCCGAGCAAGAGTTGTGCACCCCCAAAGCCGCAAAACGACGCTTGGAAGTGGACACGAGGAGGTTCAGCGCACGCTTATGCAGAGATCGGAAGAGGGCATCCAGCTGGGCCTCATGGTGGCGCCGCGTACATGATCCAACTGATGACGAGAGCTTGGGCCAAACGAAAGGCATCCCGCCCTCTCAGACCGTCACGTTTCGTAGAGACCCAACGGATCATGCAGATCACCTGCTCCCACACACGGCGGAGGCGGGTAAGGGTAGAGCCCGGGCTGAGAGAGTAAGAGATAAAAAGTCCCAGAACCCGGAGCTCGGAGATCACGGGGATGGGACCCGAGGGCAAGGAGAGCAGGGGCGGGGTTAAAGAGGAAAGAGAAAGAAGTGCTGATCTCTGCGGGGCGCACTCCAAGCCACAAGAGGTGGTGTAAGTGTCCACTATAGAAGCAGCCTGTTGAAGGCGCTGCTCGATTTGAGCGAGGTTGCCAGAATTAGTCCAGATGATAATGTCATCGGCGTAAAGTGCGTGTTGGATACTCTCCACCTGGGCGAGAAGAGCAGGAAGGCGTAGCATGGCCAGAGTAAAGAAGCCTGAAGGTGAGTCAGCGTGAAGGGAGCATCAAGCTCAGGGTTGGGACGGCCCGAGTACTTATACTCCGGCCCAAGCAGGTCCAACGTGCGACAGAGGTACCGGTCGCGCAGCTTGTCTGCGAGCTCGGCCGAGGTGCCACGGAACCCGTGCAGAGCGCGGCGCTGTTGTCGTTGTGTTTCCCCTTGTATGGAAGAGGGATACAGAACGCTCCGAAAGAGGCGCCACGTCCCCCTGGAACTCATCTGACCGGCGGCCTTCCTGCAGGTTTCGACCCAGTTTCTATCAGAGAGGTGGGCAGCATAAGAAGCCGCTTCCTCTGTGAGGGCAGCAATACGCGCTTTGAGATTGCGTTTCAGCTTGTGGCGACGCCAGCGGCGCAAGAAGCAGCGGCGTGCGTCCCAAAGGTGGAGAAAGTGGGAGTCTATGGCGGGAGCAGCCTGAGTTGTCTGTATGACACGGGTCTGACAGAGAGGGAATGGGCGGCCCAGGCGGAGTAACCATCGGGGGAGGACCGCGGAAGGAAAGGCTGGGTTCGAAAAGCACGCCAGTCCATGAGGCGGGCCGTGTCCCATGTTTTGCGCACTCTCCGCGTGGAGAAGGCGATTCGCAGCAGACAGTGGTCGCTACCAAGAGACTCCTCGACGTTCTCCAAAGTAGCGTCCCGGATATGTTTGGTGAGAGAAAGGTCGGGACACGTGTCACGAGTAACCGAGTTGCCCCCCCCTCCGTGTGGGACAAGCCGGGTCCTTGAGCAACGTGAGACCAAACGTGGAGATAAGCTTCTTGAGCTTACGGCCCCGGGCCTTCTCATAGTGGTAGCCCCAGTGCCGACTGGGGGCATTGAAGTCCCCAGCAATGACCAGGGTGTCAAGATCAGCGATGTTATGGGCGCGATAAAAGAGTTCCGAGAAGCTGACGCGCGGCAGATGAGGGGGGCAATAGACATTAAGAACATGAATTGGGGGGTCACGACGCCGTGAGGGGAGCACCGTAACCATGGAGTAATCGTGTTGGAGGGTGAGATTGAGGTCGACTTGTACCGCTGTAATAGATTTGTGGACGAGGATACTGGTCGTTGGGCCCCCTGAGTAAGAACGGTAGCTAGAAAGAGAAGGATTGAGACCAGCCTCCTGGAGAGCCAGGACGGCCGGCAGAGAGCCCCGGGATTGAAGGAAGAGGAGCCGGTGAGAGCGCTTCTGCCTATTCCCGAAACCGCGACAGTTCCACTGGATGAGCTCGAATTGTGACGAAGGCGAAGGGCTCGAGGAGGGCACCGCCGTAGTGAAAGAGACGAGTTAGGGGTCGTCCTCCATCGCCTGTGTCGGGACCAGAACCGGGTCCGGTTATGGAGGTGCAGGAGAGGGACGAACGAGTAGCGGGTTGAAGGGGGGGGGGGGGCGTTAGCAGTCCCAGCGAATTTGCGGCGGCGCGGGGTAGCGTTGGGAGACGCCGAGCGCGAGCGCGACTTTTTGAACCTGAATTTAGAGCCGGCCCATATCTGGACGGCCTTGAGAACCCCAGCCGTAATTTTGGCACGATGGTCTCTCTGATGCGTTGGATGAGCAGATCGGGTAGGGCTCTGAGTGCATGCTCCGTGGTAAGGCTGGGTTGTTCGAGACCCGTGAGACGGTCTTGAATGGGAAGAGTAGTATGGATCGGGGGATGATCATCCAGGGGGACCTCAAATAGGGGGAGGGCTGAAGACGGATCCTGCGAGACCGCTGCGGCGACTGCCTGAGTTTGCGGGCGCTCCTGGGAGGGAGGGCCGAGGGGAGAAGAACTGGGGTTGGGAGGGGGGGAAACAACCACTGTGGCAAGTGGAAGGGCCGACTTGGGTTAGGGGGAAGGAGTTGGGAGCGAAGACTCGAGTTGCTTTGCCAGAGCTGCAACCTGGCGCTGAAGCTCGGAGTTATGCCGCTCGAGAGTGAGTTCCAGCGAGTTAGGGGCAGCCGAGGGAAGGGAGGGGATAGGCTGAGAGGCAGCCCCTGCCCAGCTACTCACCTGAGGTGGTGCCGTGAGTGGCGGGAAGTGTTCCGGAGTAGCCGGTAGCGGGGCTTTGGACCGGGAGCCGGACTTGGGTTGAGTCAAGGGCGCGCGGCCTTGACGTGGAGTACGAGGTGGTGGCGAGGCCGGCTGTGGTGAGACTGGCTGGGAGGGCTTGATGGGCTTATGGTACTTGCCTGGGCAGCCCCTAGCCCAGGTTTCGTGCGGCCCGGTGCACAGGATGCAGCGGGGTTGGCAGTCATGTTGAGCAAGGCCCTCAGGCGTGGTAGGCACCTGGGAGCTGCAGCGGGAGCAGAAGCCCGCTTTGGGGCTGGGGCAAGCCGTGGTCCTGTGGTGGCCAATGGTGCCGTAGCAAGAACATGCAGGAACCATCTTTTTATAGAGGCGGACGTAGGCCACCTGGCAGAAGTAGAAGATGAAACGGGGGGCCTTCGGGCCCTCGAAGGTCACAACCGCCACGTTGGAGTCCCCGAGTTTGCGAGCCGCGAGGATAGTGCATTTCGGCCACTCAAGATTCGGCTTGTGCTCGAGGACGATGCGGCCAGGTTGATGTTGAAGGCGCCGCGGCAGATGTGCCCAGACGCCTTGGCGTGGCCCCGAAACGGGAACTGCTGGTCCCCTACGGGTAGCACAATGTCACCAAGGAGTCGTTGAGCAATAGGGATCAAGGTGACGCTGCATACCAGCACATTTTCGTCCCAGACTGGCCACACGTGAAGGTCGGCAACCGAGCAGTTCCCCCGAAAGGCACGCACCGCGTCACCAGCGCGTTCCGATGGGAGCACCGTCTTCAGATCAAATGAGACACGCAGTTTGAGCACAAGGATGAGGTCGTCACGCCCTATGCGGGGTGTGTATCGTGGCCGCCAAGAATTCTTACGTGGGGCCTGAGGAGGCGGCGAGTTCCGAGCACCCCCTGGAAGAAGGTGCGTCGACATTCCCGCAGCGGCCGGCTGTGAGGCAGCCGGCATCCCCTTGAGCTTGGGCGTCTTGGGAGGGGACTTGGGCTGCTTGCGTTGCCAAAGTTGGATTATATCTTCAAGATCCTCATGTTCGGTAGGGACATCCTTGTCCTCCGGGGTGACATCCATGGTAACCACTCTATGTGAGGCGGGATCATAGCCCATAACCGGGGTTGAAGCCGCCATCGCCGGTGAAGAAGGCCGGGGAGGCCCGTCGCCGCGACGCAGCTATTAAGCTTAGCGCCCCCGAACGCTGGGAGAATCTTCAAAGGGCCCGGAAGTGGCGAAAAATGGTCCCACCTCGACGAAAGGGGGTAAAAATTAAGCCCTGGGCTGGCAGAAGACGGTAGTACCAAGCTTACGGGGATCTGTGGTGATGTGCCGCAGTAGCCAAGGGGCATATGCGGAGCTGAGGAGAAGTGCGTCCGTCGCCGCCGAACGCCTCACCACCCTGTTCAACACGGTGTCGGTTGTTGCAAGCTGCACTAGGCAACGCGCAGTGACGGCCGTAAGTCCGAGACGCGCGAAAAAAATTATCACATTCATGAGTAATAAGATGAAAAGTTCGTGCGCACTTCCGGAAAATAATGGGCTACGATCGCCGAGCTTCGCTGTTTCAAGCGTTGCGCGGCCGAGTACAAGGTTAAGCGTTTTTTTTCTCTCTGTTCGTCTTGCACGGGATATAGAAGGCGTTCTTCTTCTTTCTGAGGTTTTACGTGCCAAAATCAGTTCTGAGTATGAGGCACGCCGTAATAAAGGGCTCTGGATTAAATTTTACCACGTGGGGTTCTAGATTGTGCACTACAATGCAAGCACACGGGAATTTTTGTATTTCGCTTCGATCGAAATGCGGCCGCTGCGTCCGGGATTCGATCCCGCGACTTCGTGCTCATCAGCGCAACTCCTTAGTTGACTGAGCCACCGCGGCGGGTACGATATGAAAGCCGTTCCAGTTCAATGTTCATAAGAATAGTGGCAGTAGAATAATACAGTGGAATGGCTCAGACAATAATTTGAATTGCTGTATTTTTATATTTATGGTAGCATTTACATAATTACAAAATCATGCAGGGTTTTATCTCTATTTTCGTGATTTTAACTTAGCGAGTATAAAATTTTCCATCTCTATTGGATATGTTACTTTGACCTACCCGGTTCTAGGCCAGCCCCCAAAGTGAGGACGTGCCAGTACATCTCAAGGATCTACATCTATACATCCACTACAAGCTCCATGCAGTTACTTACATATTCGCTCAGTTTTTCAGTGCGCGTTAAGGCGGCGCCCAAGATAATGGACTCGTCAGAATAATACCACTCAAGAGGCAAGGAAATCACAATTTAAGTGGGTGCTAATCGTCGTTGCATCCATATACCAGTGTCAGCTACAAGGCAAGCACGTCTGACGGTCACTTCGGTTAAGACGGTACACCAAAAACCAGTTGCAGAATTTATCGAGCCGAGGCATGCTCTAATAGACGGTCAAATGAACCACCCTTGGAGAAATATTTTGCATCATCATGTAAGGCATACTTGACTTGCATTTAAACCAAATGGAGCAACAGATTCGGCTCATGGCTATACCACGCACGCTATGCAACGGGGGAATGACCGGATATGTCATAATGACTCCGGGGTTCTCGATTACTGTTTATGAATGCACGTGCATCGGTAATGAATATGACAGTGATGAACATATTATCCAGAATCTTCGGCCATTCATTAGTGTAATGAGGAAAATTGCTATGACCAGAATTATAACGTAGCTAAATGGCACGTGTACTGCTTAGGAGAAGAAAAGCTAAATAAATCTAATAGAAAAGTGGGACAAGGCAATTTTATTTAGATATAAGTGTGGAAGCATTCACAATTATTATTTTCAGTAAGAAACCGCACTTTATCTCGCTGAAGAAGGCCTTCCCGGCGGTTGAGTTGTAACACTCACCATCCGCGGAATGCCGAAGACTTTCAGACACCGATTCTAGCCCCAGTTTCTGACAACACTAGAATACATTTTTCAAACATTGAATGATGCTTTATTGTCTACGCTCCGTATGCACACTGACGTAGCAGCAGATTGACAAAAGCTGCATATAGTCCGTAAAATGGGACAAGAGTACATTCATGTCAGAGTATAAAATAACAGTGACGAACGTATACACACTGCTTCTAGTGGATGACACTGGCACCAGTGCCAGTTTCACTAAGTACAAGATACGCAATGCGAAGCACGGAAGAAAAATACATAAGAGAAGCTGTTGTGTATCTGCTAGAGCCCAATTTCTGCATGAAGACAAAAATCAAAGGAAAAGGAGCCCATGTTTTAGTCGGAACAGGAGCATCAGTGAGCCTCCTCAATGATGCTATTGACAACACACTTCAGCAAGCCCTAGACACGGTCGAATCATACACAAAACATGCCGGCATGAAATGCGCACCGAGCAAATCAGAATACATACATCTTCGACCACCCAGAACTCAAGCCAAGAGAGCTCCGCCGTTACAACTACTTCTAGACGGAGAACCCATCCGAAAAGTCCAGCAGCTACGAGTGCTCGGAATGCATATATAAGAAACGGGCAGTGCCGGCATCGCCTTGTCCAAACTCCAGCGCACGGTTCGCAGTGTTACTAGCCTCATTAACAGAATAGCACGTAGCAGAGAGGGAATGACGGAGACCGACACCATGAAATTAGTACAGGCCTTCGTCATAAGCAGAATCACTTACGCTCTTCCTTTCCAAGCGGCCCGACAAACTGACATCGACAAAGCCAATCGACTGCTCCGGATTGCCTGCAAGGCGGCACTCGGCCTGCCCGAAGACACGAACACTGACCGTCTCAGCGAGCTGGGCATGATGAACACATACGAAGAACTCGCCGCGGCCACACTTATGGCTCAGCGCGAAAGACTAAACGCAACACCCCAGGGGCGCTCCGTGCTAACACGACTACGATACCCTCTAACGCCACAGTTCTGCGGAGACGAGACCATACTTAAGCCACCTGATCTACGAACAAGAATCCATGTGAACCCCATCCCACGTCACATGAACCCTCACTTCCACGTGAAACGGCGACAATCCCGAGCATCCATCCTGCGCAAAAGGCAGGAGGATGCAGACACATACTTTACTGACGCGGGCTTATACCCCAGAGGTGAGACAGCGACTCCTACTTATGTGGCTGTCGCGACAAACCGGGGGACACCGATCGTAGCAGCGTCCGTACGCACGACTTCAAGTGCCACGGCGGGATCCGCGGCCATAGGCCTAGCCATCCGAGACGCTGAGGCCAAGAGCCAGTCGGCTTATATACTCACAGGCTCGCAAGACGCCTGCCGGCTCTTCCTTCGGGGAGTTCTACCGGCCGGGGTCCTTCGCATACTAGGACCAAGCCTCCAAATGGACCACGGTATAACCTGGTGTCCCGCGCACACTGGGGTGGAAGGCAATGATCGGGCGGATCGTCTGGCTCGAGGTATAACAGGCCGAGTCGCGATACATACCGCTCGAACGGACGCCTCTCCGACACCCGGAAGCACACCGAGAGACATACTTGAGGCACAACGACTAGGAAGACGAACCAAAGCCCCACCTCACCCCAAGCTTAACAGGCGACAATCGAGGGACTGGCGCCGAATACAGACAAACACCTACCCACATTTACGTAGACTGCACAAAATATTTCCTAACAAACACAGCAACAGATGTCCATGGTGTGACTCCACCCCTACACTAGAACACATCACTTACCAATGCACGCAGCGTCCGGCAGACGCCATCTCGCTGCTACTTGACGATACACTTAGCAATTGGTCGTGGGAGGCGCGACTCTCCGAACTGGACTTGGGAAGCCTATTGGCGACCCTCGACTAGGCCCGGCGCACCGAAATAGCCAGTGGGGCCCTGGAAGAGGGGCTCCACCCACAGTGACCAAGCACGGTCTTAATTTACATAAAGTTGTTTCTCTCTCTCTTGGCATGTGTACGTTTATCCTTCACCGGTGACCGCTTTTCACCGACTAACAAATGTTAAACGTTATCGCTAGGCACAGGGCGCGCCTTCATGTTTCGCGCCCCTGTCGCCAAGCACCGCATCATAACCGACGAATTTGTCAGCCCACTCCATCAGAGCCCGTACCGAGTTTCGGCGCGCAAACGCGAAGCCATAAGGCAACAAGTCGACGAAATGCTACGCGACGGCATCATCCAGCCATCCAAGAGTCCGCAGGTGTCCCCTGTGGTGTTAGTGAAGAAGAAGGATGGAACCCTATGTTTCTGTGTCGATTATCGTCGCCTCAACAATATCACGAAGGACGTATACCCTCTGTCACGGATTGACGACGCCTTGGATCGGCTCTACAACGCAATGCATTTTTCGTCGATGGACCTGAAAACCGGCTACTATGAAATCGAAGTCGACGAGGGGGACCAGGAGAAGACTGCCTTTATAACACCAGACGGACTGTTCGAGTTCAAGGTCATGCCGTTTGGTCTTTGCTCGGCACCTGCGACATTGCAACGCGTCATGGATACAGTACTGGACGGCTTGAAGTGGCAGACTTGCCTTGTCTATTTGGACGACGTTGTGGTGTTTGCCTCAAGCTTCGAGGAACAGCTCCAGCGCTTTGAAACAGTTCTTCAAGCTATCAAGACCTCCGGGCTCACGTTGAAGCCAGAAAAGTGCGGCTTCACATACGAGGAGCTCTTATTTTTGGACCACGTCATCAGCAAGTCTGGAGTGTGCCTTGTACCCACAGAAAACGGCGGCCATCACTGACTTTCCTCCGCCCTTCGTAAAGGCACTTCATAAAGGACTTTTCACTTGACGTACCTCAGAAAGGCCGACGTCGAGTTTAAGTGGGAGACTCCGCAAGTCGAAGCACTTGAAGAACTAAAGCGACGCCTGCAATTGCCTCCAATACTTGCGCATTTCGACGAAAACGCCGATACCGAAGTCCACGCCGACGCAAGCAGCGTAGGACTCGGCGCCGTGCTTGTGCAGAGGACTGACGGACTAGAAAAAGTTGTAAGTTACGCTAGCCGGTCGATATCGAAGGCGGAAGCAAATTATTCCACCTCTATGGCAGGCCCTGCAAAGCTGTGAGCCACCACCACACCTTGTGTTGGCTAGATAACTTGAAGGATCCTTCAGGGCACCTCGCACGATGTAGTCTGAGACTTCAAGCTTTCGACATCACCGTCGTTTACAAGTCCGGGCGAAAGCACTCTGACGCCGACTGCTTGTCTCGCGTCCCCGTCGAATCGCTGCCACAGGACGACCAGGATGACGACACTTTCTAGGAACCCATCAGTGCCGACGAATTCGCCGAACAACAGCGAGCCGACCCGGAATTAAATAGCCTTGTAGACTATCTGGAAGGCAAGACCGTCATTGTGCTGAAGGTGTTCAGGCGAAGATTGGCGTCGTTTTCCTTGCAAAACGACATTCTCCTAAAGAAGAACTTCAGGCCTCTCAGAGCCAACTACCTCCTCGTGGTACTCTCAGCAGTGAGTCAAAAGGTTCTGCAAGCTCTCCATAACGACCCAACGGCTGGAGACCTCGGTTTTTCCCACACGCTCGCGAGGATACAAGCAAAATACTACTGGCCTCGCCTCTCTGCCGACGTCGCCCATTTTGCAAGGACATGTCGAGAGTGTCAACGACGCAAAACACCGCCAAGGTGAGCCGGAATAAATGGATCGTCGTAGCTACGGACTACCTCACCCGCTACGCCGAAACAAAAGCCTTGCCCAAAGTCAGTGCCGCCGAGGTTGCCCGATTCTTCGTTGAGAACGTCCTCCTGCGGCACGGTGCCCCAGAAGTCCTCCTCACCGACAGAGGTACGGCCTTTACGGCAGAACTAACTCAAGCCATCCTGCGATACAGGCGGACAAGCCATCGCCGGACCACCACCTACCACCCGCAGACGAATGGCCTCACCGAGCACCTAAATAAGACCATCGCCGACATGCTGGCAACGTACGTCGACGTCGAACATAAGACGTGGGATGCCGTCCTTCCATATGTGACCTTCGCATACAACACGGCCGTGCAAGAAACGACGCACATGGCACCGTTCAACCTGGTCTCCGGAAGTAACCCGGCAATGACACTTGACGCCATGCTACCGGACGTCACCGACGAAGAAAATCTCGACGTTGCCTCCTATTTGCAGCGTGCCGAAGAAGGTCGACAGCTAGCCCGCCTGCGCATCAAGAAGCAGTAGAGGACTGACAGCCGACACTACAATCTTCGACGACGCTACGTCAAGTACCAGCCCGGCGACTGCGTTTGGGTCTGGACTCCGATACGCCGACGAGGACTTAGCGAGAAATTGTTACGTCGCCATTTCCGAGCGAGAAACTGTTACGTCGCCAATTCCGGCCCTATAAGATCATCCGACGTATTGGCGCACTGGACTATGAGGCCTTGCCAGACGGCATTTCGCAATCACAGCAGCGCCGCGCACGACCTGAAGTCATCCATGTGGTGCGTCATAAGCCTTTCTACGCCCGCTGACGAACTTAGGTACTTTGTTAATTTGTGATTGTTTTGTTTTGTTTTTGTCTCCTGAGATAATTTTCTGTCTGAGATAAAAATTGAAGCAGAGATTGAGCTTAATGCAGCTCGCGACCTGATGCGCCCGCGACGTCGCACACTTGTATTCTCTGCTGCGTATTACCATTGCAATGAGAGGCCGACGCAGGTAAAAAAAGCAGGACTACAGTAACCACTTTACCGTGCAGCAAATGCAGCGCTGGCAAGCGCTGCAGCGGTACAGCAACTGTATTGCCGGTACGGCTGTCCGGCAGGATCTTGTTTTTAGCGCACTTCTGGTTGAGTAAATAGGGGGAAATAGAACAGACACACGTATTTAGCGCCACTCCGAGTGAACACGAAAACAATAAAATAAAACGCGACAGAGACATTCTCGCATTTGCCTCGTGTTTTTTTTTTTCTGTTTAATCAACCAGGGTTACGCTGGTAGACAAGATCATGCCGCAAAAACTCGCCTAATCCGCTACGCTTCTAATCACTAAGCTATTTCAAGTAGCGCATCCTTATACTACGTAAAAATGCGATTTTTTTTTTCACGTCTCTGTACGCATTCTGACGGTTATGAACATATTGCACTTACCTGCACATTGAAGGAGAAATATCCTTTCCTGTTGCGGAATACCTCGGCGTCGTCTCCGCCTGGACTTTTAATACGCACGTGGGTGCAATCAATGCAACCAGTCACCCTCGGAAACTTTGCCTTGATGTAGAATTGGTGCATGACCTCATGCATTTTCCCCGCGTCGGGGAACTTCACAAGCGCAGGGAACAGCGTTGCGGCAATCATTTTTGACACCCGTGTGACAACACGGGAAACGGTTGGCTGCGACACATTAACTAGGTCGCCTGAGACAATCTGAAAAGTTCCCGCGCCGTAGAAACGAAGTGTCACCAGCAGTTGCAACAGCGGTGGCACAGGGCAACCACGTCCGTCCGTGTTCTGATGCAGCGGCAACATGGTCAGTAGTTCGAGCACAGTAGCTTTTGAGAAGCGGTACCTGGCTAAAAACTCCTGGTCACTGTAAAACTCCATGGGATTCTGGCGATCCCTAAGGTTCCGCTGCAACGGCCGCACAAAACTATACGCTTCGTTGTCCATTTCTTTTGCACGGTTTACAAAATCGACGAACTCGCTGAAGCTGTCGTCGTAGCACGCCGCCATGTTGGATTGGATAAGGAGCCGTTAAGCTACCTCAGATGCTGCCTTAAGGAGGCGCCCTCTTCGTGACCTTAAAGTTGGGCTAAAGGGAGCCGCTAAGTGTAAGGTCTGTTTTTGAAACGCGGTAAGGAGCCGATAAGGTAAGGAACGCTAAAGATAAGGGTTAGGTTGGTTTGTGAATACGGCGGTAAGCTTTCCCTAGCTCCGCAGGTCTCTTGTGTTTGCGATAGCAGAGTGTCACAAAAGAATGCATAAGCCAGCGAAAGAAGCACGCCGGCTCCGTAGCAGCTTCAACAGAGGGGGAGAGCGCATACGCGTCAAACAGCCCACGCGACCGACGGAGTCTAGAAGCATCCACCAGTTACGCGAAGGCGACGGTAACCAGAGAGAGAGCGCGCGCGCCGAGACACCTTGTCACCCGGCGAGTCGAGAGAGAGAGAGATTACTACAGCGTGAGCGTGCGCCTACAGATGAGTCACCCCCCTCCCCTCGACAACGTTCCGACGGCGGCGGTCGAAGATGCGAGAATTGACTAGAAGATTCCCAGTCTTTGGCCATGCTACCGGATCCCAACTTTAACCAAAGGTTCCAGAACCCTCGGTGAAAGCTATAAAAGCACCGTGCGGGAATCAGAAGGGGGATCAGACCGCGCCGGTGAAGAGATGGAACGTGAAGACTGACCGTCTATGGGAGAAATGAATTCTCCGGCAAGCTAACCGACGAGTTCATCGAGCGTCTGCATTTCCGGAAGTTCCTTCTTCGAGATTTGCCTCTAGCTACGCCGACATGGTCCGGCTCAAGACCAGCACGGGTGAATACGATTGGACACTTAGTGTTCCTATTCATTTGGTAATTTACGTGTTGGACTATTAGTGCTTGTCGTTAATTTTCCTGCGTTTTGTGAATACCCATCTGAATTGTATTGTTATGTATCTAGCCTAAGTGTGCACGCGTGTGTAACTGCCTTGTGTGAACAATATATTTTGTTGTGTTTTGACAACTCTGGGCTCTGACTCGGACTTTGGAGCACAACCGTTGTTCGCTGGCGCACCCGAGGGCCCCTTATTAATTCTCCTTGCTTTCGAGGGGTTATTTTCGGAAGCTGATAAGTCGGCTTTGGAATTTGGACCAGCGTTGGCTCCTCATTCACGAGCTGTGTGACACCGAGCAACACGTAATTTTTGTGATTTGTTTCATCTTAAAGCTTTAGTTTTGTTTCATGTGCTTTCACATAAAAGTCAGAATAACGCAATAACGAAACGCTGGCGCGCTTGGTGACGCAATCGTTTTGACAGCGGTTGTGTGCGCTGACACAAACAACGCGCAGAACTGTTGTCGATGGCGGCGGCGTTTTCCCGCGTTCGCACCGAACGCGCGCGGCATTGGTGACGTGTTTATAAAGAACGTGCCAACCTTTGCCGCACACCCTATGGCGGTGTACTGTGGTCACCGCCATGGTCCCTGTGGTCACTGAATAAATGAAAACTACCGGATCATATATATTTCTTATTGTTCAATAGTTCAATAACCAATTACACCATCACATATTAATAGTCATATTTGAAATACACAATTCCCTCCATAGTACAGCTTCGCTGGTCTTCCATCTCCACCCCAGTGGAAGGGCTAACAGCATTTGTTAATTTAATTTGGGCACATGCTTGCTTGATTGCAATAATGAACGAGACTGCGCGCATGAAAACGCAAAAAGAACACACTGCGCACAAACACGAATGCACGGTCTAACGCCTGGCACGGCCGGACAGAAGAGCGTGCCCTCCATTCCAGCGATGAGTCTGGTAATGCCCGCGACAAGAAAAGTAAAGAAGACCCTGTCGCGGACAGCAAACAAATAAAAAAAAAACACTGCGTGGGGCATGAGGGGAGGTTGAGGCGAGGCATGTGGGGAAGGAGAGGGAAGTCATGAGGGGCAGGAGGCGAACGGAGCAACGTTATCATAAAAAAGGAAGAAAAAAAAGTGCTGTAGCACAAGGAGAGTTAAAAAAATCACGCCGCTTTTCTTTCCTTTTTTTCGCCGCCGTAGTACCATCATCCGTCCGCTAGGGCTTAACAAGTGCGCCTTAGCGCTAGCGTCGACTGAGCGTCTGCTATATGAGAGACAATGGGAGGTATAGGGAGATTCACTCCCCTGATAAGGTTCCTGATAAAGAAAAATAAAGCAGCTGGCTCAAAGCGTACGATTATTCCGTCGAAAACGCTTCTCGCTTCCGTCGTTTGCTGCGGACATGCCATCATCTCCTTCTTTAGTATGATCCGTGTCACATGGAAAACTTAATGAGTTAACGTATTTTGCCAACCACGCGCTTGCTTTCTACCTTGAGAGAATATACGTGACCTACCAGGGATGATGAGCGCACGCTCGAGGCCGCGTTATCACTATCTCGTGAAATGCAAGTCACACAGCGCGACTCGTCTGGCAGAGAAGCGGCCGAATATCATCGATAGCGTTGCGCGCGCCACAGGTATCCGCTTTCGCGACGCAAGCGCCGGCGTTGCCATGTCTTGTTCATTTCGCTGTTTACTCGAACCGCCTTGCGTACATTTCTTTTTATTGCAGCGAAGTGTTGGAACTCTGAAGTGGGTCGTCCGCTCTAGCGCCTTAAAGTGGGTCTCCTTCTCCAGTACCTTCTAGTGGGTCGTTGTCTTCGGCTCTCGAGCTCCGCTCGTGCTGAGAGTCCGTGCGGCACTTTTTGGACTGTCGCCCTTGCGCTGCTTCAAGTGGCGTCCAATAAACATCCTTATAAATTGGTGGAGAGTGCTGTACCCTCAACACCGCTCCGACACCCCTTCAATGCCCCTGGAGCTTCGATCCCGTGCACCACCATCTGCCATGCCGCAAGACGCCTCCCAGCAAACGCCTCCTCCCGCACCACCCGCATGTCCCGGTGTCCCTCGTCAACGCGACCCCCCTATCGTCACTGGCGCGGATGGCACCGACGTGAAGGACTGGCTCGCTATCTAAGAGCGCGTGACTGTACCCAACAAATGGGACGAGGTCGGAAAATTGAGCAACTTGGTCTTTTACCTGGCGGGAGTAGCAAGTCTATGGTACAACAACCACAAATCCGATTTCCCGACCTGAGCCGCTATTCTGGACAATCCGCCATTTTCTTCGAGGCGTGACGGTGGCGCAACGCTTACAAAATGGCGCTGATGGCCCCGTTTTGCTTTCGTAACGATACGCAAATTTGACGTTTCGCCTAAGAAACTGCAATGTAGGCATTGAACCTAGCATTCTTGATAAAGGAAAACAGTTTTCCTCCCCAGTAAAAATAAAGCCGCTAGCTCAAAGCGTATGATTATTCCATCAAAATCGTTTCTCGCTTCCATCGCCTGCATACGCGAAGGCTGTCGTCTGCTTCATTAGATAGGATGCGTGTCCTCGAGAAACTGAATGAGTGATCGTATATCGGCGCGCACGCGCTTGCTTTCTGCCTTGAGACAACACTAGCGACCTACCAGTGATGATGAGCGCACGCTCTAGGCCACGTTATCGCTATCTCGTGATCCGCAAGTGACTCAGCCCGACTCGTCTGGCTGAGAAGCGGCCGAATATCATCGATAGCGTTGCGCGCGCCACAGGTATCCGCTTGAGCGACGCAAACGCCGGCACTGCCATCTCTTGTGCACTGCGCTGCTTACTCGCACCGCGAGAGGAAACTTCAAGGCGCCGTCTTGCGTACATTTCTTTTTGTAAATTAAAAAGTCAGCGTTGTCATATCCTTTCATGATGCGAAAAGTCATTAATATTGATTACAATACAAACGCAATAGTGAAAAGTGCGAAATGTCGCCGAAAGTTTGCTAGCTTCAACCAATATTATTTATAATAAACGTGTTTTTGATAAAAATGATGGTGCAAAACACAAATTCCAACACCACCCGAAAGCGATAGAAATGCTATGAACACGCGTTGTTAACAAAAGATTTTTATGGCCCGATATGACAGGGAAAATGCGGCGATACGCATGCCTCTCCACTGCCGTTGCATATGGCCGCTTATTAGCATAATTCGCGCGGCTCGTCGCACCACAAATTATGGCGGAAAATTTCTGCAATGGCGGCCCAGCGCAACGTCACGCAGCGTCAAATTGACGTTTACGAAACGGCCCTTCCTGTGACGCTCCTCACGGGATATTCCTTCAGCCAATGAACAAGCTGACATGCCCGCTATCTTGGAACGCCACCACATATTCTCGAAATTGCAGATGCATTATACGAGCTTCTGCACACTACCGTCCACTTTCTTTTTAAAACACTAAAATCGCTATATAGGTGCCAAGGACCACAAAAAAGTATTAGTCGATAAAACTGGCAGCTCCACGTCACGCTTCGTCATTCTGACGAAAACGCAAAATTGCATTTTGCAAAACTTCCGTTTCCCGGTACAAATTTCAAAACGCCTGACCTCTGGACAGCCAATGAGACAGCCAAGATGGCGGATAATGGCGGCCGTGCAGCCGCCATGCGTATCCAGAATAGAGCCTCTGGTGCGCTTTCAAGACTGCTATTATTATCGTGTTTGGCCGCCCCGCTGTTTGTAAGCTATACAAGCAGAACAGCGTTTGCGCGAACGCGCTCAGCAGGCCGGGAATCTTTCACAAGTTACAAAGAGGACATTCTGGACTTGTACAACAAAACCAACACGACCATGTCCGCGTTGGATAAGATGAAAAATGTCATGAAACGCATCGACGACGACGCCTTCACCATTCTCCTCGCCAAAAATCCTCGCACGGCGGCAGAGCTAATGACGATGTGCCAGAGTTATGAGGAGCTACACCGGCAGCGGTCGTTGACCCGTCGGCCGCCAGCACGGGACGCAGATCTCGCTGGCTTGTCAACCGTTTCTGACCACACCACCTTGCTGGCAGAAATGAAGACATTTGTGCGCGAAGAAATTGACGCCAGCTCTCTCTGCTGCCCTTTGCTCACCCGCAGCATCTGGAACAGCCTGTGATAATATATTGCACGCAGGAGTGGCAAACAAACATATGAAAACAGTGTGCCGTGCGGTGGCGAAGAGGACACCGACTCTTTACCCATAAGTGGGTATGTACATTAAGGTCGTCATTATCATCATCGACACCCATTGGTGAGCGTCGACAGTGGCGCCTCGAAAAGCGTGGCTCGAGAGAGTGTGGCCCGTGGCGTGACCAGTGCGCGAGGTTCGGCGTTCGATGGCGGAGCTTCCTCGCTGGGCGCCCGGCCCATAGGAGCTATCGCCACCCGCGTCACTACGTCTGCACCACAATCAAAGCTGTCACCAGCTGAGGGGCTACCTCGTCCAGTTCTTCCGCTGGGCAACTGGTCCAGGAGGGCTGGCGGTCCTGAGCCTGGCTGATCGAGCGGTCGGGTGAGCGGCCACAGGGCTACCTCGCCAGCTGTGGACGCGATCCGGTGGGCTGCTGCAGTGTGCTCCGGGGCGCAAACCCCGCCATCGGGTAACCGGGCACGCGGAGGCTCCGATACATCGACTGTGGCGCAGGGCCACCTGAGTTCCACGAGGCGATCCAACCCTGTTGTCCGACACTGCTGTCCGACACCGGCTCCTCGACGTCTCCGACATGGCGACACCTGGTTCTACGTGAACTGTAGGCAGACTGCATTTAACTAGCCTATATATATCTGCATGTCTTCTAGAGCGTGTTTTGGGGAACTGTTACGTGTGTGCCGTTTCAATGTATTACGTGTCCAATACAAGTCTGATGTGTGTTTGTGCTTCTGCGTGCTGCTTCTATCTCTTTCTGGAGTGATCCTGCACCCAATAACATCACAAACTGGCGAGCCTGCCAGGATTCACTCGTAAAATCAGTGAAAGAGGGCAGTTTCGCTTGAGCGCAGACACACATTAGTAGACGGCACCATGGATTTAGAGAAACTCGCCGCTATAGGACTCCAACTAGGATTGTCAGGCGCAGAACTTCACATATGGATTGAGGCCGAACAGGCAAAACAAAGGGACGAAAGAGCTGCGGAGCGAGAGGCAATCAAGGAAGCTGCTGAATTAGCGCGCTTAGCTGACGAGAGGCAGCTTGAGATCCTCCAGCTAAAGCTACAGCTTCAGGAAGGAGCTCGGAATGTGCCTGCAGTGGCTTCTGAAATTTTGCCTGCGCCCAGCACTTCCTCGTTATCCCTCAATCCACAGAAGCTACTTCCTTTGTTTGACGAGAAACGCGATAACTTGCACGCGTATTTACAGCGATTTGAGCGCGTAGCAACAGGGCAGGACTGGCCACAAGAAAAATGGGCTCTTGCTGTCAGCATGTGTCTAACTGGCGAAGCTTTAACTGTGATCGGCCGGATGACTGCCGCCGATTCGTTAGACTACCAGAAGGTAAAAAAAGCATTACTACAAAGGTTCCAATTCACGGCTCGAGGCTACCAAGAGAAGTTTCGAAAAGCACAAGCAGTAGATGGCGAAACTGGAAGACAGTTAGCAGCAAGAATTTCAGCCTATTTTGATCATTGGATTGAGATGGCTAGCGTGCCGAAAACGTATGAAGGTCTACGAGATCACATGATCTCTGAACAGTTTCTGCACTGCTGTCAAACAAAGCTTGTCATTTTCTTGAGAGAGCGAGAGTGCAAATCCCTTGACGAACTTGCTAGCTTCACAGATCGCTTTCTCGAAGCGCAGAACTTGACAAACTTAGGAAAAGGTTTCGATGACACAAAGGATTCCGGTGGGAAAAACATTGAAGCTCCCAGGAAACCGCAACTCAAGTGCATACTCTGCCAAAGGTTTGGACATTTGGCACCTGACTGCCGTAACCTACCTAAGCATACGCAAAAGTGTAAGTTGTGTGATGGAACGGGACATACAGCTGACAATTGCCGAAATCAGTACGGGGAAAACAAACCGAGTTCTTCCTGTGCACTTACCGAATCCCAACCAGTTCGGACTCGTCCAGTGAAAGCATCAAAGCGTCCAGGAAAGAAGACTCGCCGATCAAGTGACAGCGACGACGAGAACCCAGGGAATGCTGTACCTTTCCTCGTCGACGGGATGCCAGTGGTTGAAGGCCGACTGCTAGGAAGAAATGTTCGAGTATTACGAGATAGCGGTTGTAATACCGCAATTGTCAGACGAGAACTCGTTCCAGACGTCTATATGACGGGAAAAACGAGCAACGTTGTTCTTTTGAACGGCACAACAAACAACCTGCCTGAAGCTGTCATACAAGTGAACACGCCGTACTTTACAGGCAAGTTAACAGTAGCATGTATGAATGAGCCCCTCTACGACCTTGTTCTGGGAAATCTTCCAGGCGTCAGAGGACCATACGATCCGGATTCTGACTGGAAGCACCCCGTTGTTCCCAACGACGAGTCGGCATCGATAGAAATGAAGCTGACTAAGGCGCCCACGAAGACTCAGCATGTGTCTAGCGTGGCTAAAGCCAAAACTGAAGAGCCAGAACAAGGCAAGACTCGTCCTTTGTGCGTTCCGACGATTGTCTTTCGTGACGTAACTAAAGGGCAACTCTTTGAAGAACAGCGGAAAGACCCGACGCTGAAACATATTTTTGCCAAAGTGAGCAAGTTGTTTAACTCCGGAAAGGGTCACAGCTACGAATTCATCGAAGAAGAAGGTTTGCTGTATCGCCTTTACCGCCTAGCTACTGGCAGAACATTTAAGCAAGTGGTCATCCCGAAAGCATTTCGACATGGCATATTAGAAGTGGCACATGAAAGCATCATGGCAGGACATCAAGGTATAAGGAGAACAACCGATGGTGTCCTACAAGAATTTTATTGGCCAGATGTACACGGAGACGTAAAACGCTTCGTGAAGTCGTGCGACAAGTGCCAAAGGACAACCCCTAAAGGGAAAATAGGAGTCGCCCCACTGGGTAACATGCCGGCGATCCGTACACCTTTTGAAAGGGTGGCTATCGATTTAATCGGGCCCTTTTCACCAAAGTCGGACCGTGGGAACCGATATGTTCTTACGTTGATCGACTTTGCCACTCGTTATCCCGATGCTGTGGCACTCCCCGCAATCGACGCAGTTCATGTTGCAGAAGCACTGATCGAGATTTTTTCTCGCGTCGGTTTGCAAAAAGAAATAGTCACTGACCAAGGAGCAAGTTTTACCTCAAAATTGATGAAAGAGGTTAGTCGACTGCTCTCAGTGAAGCTACTCAAGACGACACCCTACCATGCGATGGCAAATGCGCTCGTCTAGAAGTTTAACGGCACCCTGAAGATGATGTTGAAGAGAATGTGCCAAGAGAGACCGCGATCTTGGGACAGATACCTTGCCCCTTTGCTTTTTGCATATGGAGAAGTCCCACAGGCAAGCCTCGGGTTCTCTCCCTTTCAGCTTATTTACGGCCGGCACGTCCGAGGATCATTGACTGTATTGAGGGAACTATGGACGAACGAGGAACTAGATGCAGAAACGCGAATGACATACAATTATGTCTTTGATTTGCGCAATCGCCTGGAGGAGACATGCAAGATCACACATGCACAGCTGGAGAAAGCGCATGGCAAACAAAAAACCAACTATGACAGGAAACGTTGCCCTAGGAAATTACGTCCAGGCGACAAAGAACTCATTTTGTTGCCAACTGACGCAAACAAACTTCTAATGCAATGGAAAGGGCCATTCCAAGTCATTGAACGAAAAAATGACGTTGATTACGTTATTGAAGTCTCTGGAAAGAACAATATCTTTGATATAAATATGCTAAAAAAGTACGAAGAACGTGAACCTACACAAACGATTGTTCGCCTGCCTGAGGAGAGCCACAAGTCAAATTGTAAGGCTTCCCGTGGTTTCCAACCTCAGCGTAGTCCTCCAAGGAAACCAGGAAGGATCATGGGAGCCAGCGACATGGTCGGGTGTAGGCCCGACTATTAACATACCTGGTGAGAGCCACGTGTCGGAGCGTAAGGCTTCGCGTGACCCCAAGCCCCGCGTCTACCTTCTTTAACTGACACTTAAGCAACATCGTTCCAGAGCCTGACCATTTCTCGTCGAGCTGCTGCAACGACGGAGCCGGCGTCCCATTGATAGTGAGCTGTGCAAACCAATCGTACTCCCCTGTGAGACGCTTTGGTAACAGAACTGCCCTTTGTGTTTTAATTTGTACTTTAACTGTGCGCAGTGACCTATGAACAACTTGTGCCTTGTGCTCATATGAGTAATCGGGCAAACGTACAGGACATTATCCCTTTTTTTGTTTTCATCCCGCGTCCTTGTGTTAGAATAGTTGTGAACAACTTTCTCGGAAAGGGGGGTATTGTGATAATATATTGCACGCGGGAGTGGCAAACAAACATATGAAAACAGTGTGCCGTGCGGTGGCGAAGAGGACACCGACTCTTTACCCATAAGGACACCGACTCTTTACCCACATTAAGGTCGTCATTATCATCATCGACACCCATTGGTGAGCGTCGACAGTGGCGCCTCGAAAAGCGTGGCTCGAGAGAGTGTGGCCCGTGGCGTGACCAGTGCGCGAGGTTCGGCGTTCGATGGCGGAGCTTCCTCGCTGGGCGCCCGGCCCATAGGAGCTATCGCCACCCGCGTCACTACGTCTGCACCACAATCAAAGCTGTCACCAGCTGAGGGGCTACCTCGTCCAGTTCTTCCGCTGGGCAACTGGTCCAGGAGGGCTGGCGGTCCTGAGCCTGGCTGATCGAGCGGTCGGGTGAGCGGCCACAGGGCTACCTCGCCAGCTGTGGACGTGATCCGGTGGGCTGCTGCAGTGTGCTCCGGGGCGCAAACCCCGCCATCGGGTAACCGGGCACGCGGAGGCTCCGATACATCGACTGTGGCGCAGGGCCACCTGAGTTCCACGAGGCGATCCAACCCTGTTGTACGACACTGCAGTCCGACACCGGCTCCTCGACGTCTGCGACATGGCGACACCTGGTTCTACGTGAACTGTAGGCAGACTGCATTTAACTAGCCTATATATATCTGCATGTCTTCTAGAGCGTATTTTGGGGAACTGTTACGTGTGTGCCGTTTCAATGTATTACGTGTCCAATACAAGTCTGATGTGTGTTTGTGCTTCTGCGTGCTGCTTCTATCTCTTTCTGGAGTGATCCTGCACCCAATAACATCACACAGCCATCAACCACACTCCCGCCTCCCCTCCACCGAGTGATTGAACAGGAAATCACCGAAATCATGCCCGACTATCACCAGCGCCCTCCGGAACCGGCGCCACTAAGCTACGCTCAAGTTGTCGCCTGGCCAGCCCAAATAATCTCTGCGGTTGCCCCGTTTAGTTACGCCGAAGCCGTCGCTGGACCTCAGTCGTTCGAAGCGGTTGTGACGCCTACGTACGCCGATGTCGCTAGGCTCAGTCTGCAGCCCACCATGCAGCCATATCAGCAGCCGCTACGTTCATCGTGTCCTGAGGCATGGGTGGGACCCTCTCCGGCAAACCGTTGGCGCACTTCGGACAACCGTCCCATATGCTTTGCGTGCGGGTACGCCGGCCACGTTGCACGTTTTTGCAATCGTGCGCAGCCTCCTCGTGTCGCATCACCCGTCATGAGCCAGTCCAGCCGCCCTAATTACGAACCACCGCCACCTGTGTCACCGACGTTACGCCCAGTTCCCTCTACTCGCCGTTCACCGTCTCCACGACGTCGCTCATTGTCGCCGATGCGGTACGTCAAGTCGCACGAGACTGGGAAAACTAGTCGTCGCAGTCCACGAGGCAAGGGCTGCGACGCTATCGAACTGTGAAAGCCCTCAGCAGGGACCATCAAACATAATAGACGTGTTTGTAGACGATGTTCGCGCATCTGCCCTTATAGACACCGGAGCCGCCGTATCCGTTACGGACGCCAAACTTAGCCGTTTCCTACAAAAAGTGAAGACGCAACTTTCGCGGCTATCCCTTCGTACGGCTAGTGCCCAAAGTATTCACCCAACAGCAGTACGCACAGCTCGCGTCGTCATTCGGGACGCCATGTATGCCGTCGCATTCATCATCATTCCTGCATGCTCGCACGACATCATCCTGGGATGGGATTTTCTCTCCCGCCACAACGCCGTCATTCATTGAACACCCGCCGACATAGAACTCTCGCCGTTCTCAGAGATGACGACGGCAGACAGACCATCACTTTCGAACAAGATACTCGTCACTGACGATATCCAAGTGCATCCAAACACATCAGCGGCTGTGTCAGTGTACTGCGACGGTCTCTGCGACACCATTGCACTCCTTTCGCCGTCTGACCGCGTTCGCACTCAGAAAGGATTGTTGGTGCCCTTTGCGACAGTGTATATCACTCACGGTGACAGCGCTATTTTTGTTAGCAATCCATCCACATATACTGTCACATTGCTGCGAGGGGAATGTCTCGGCAGAGTTGAACCCCTCGAAGACGCACAAGTTGTGGACGCACCCGATGACACGCACTGGCTCAGCTCGTGTACGCTCAGTGCTGTTTTGAAGTCTGATGTATTTGGCTCCTCCATCGCTGAAAACCTTACTTTGGTCCAGCGTTCACAGCTTCTGTGCCGGTTAGAAGAATTTCGCCCATCTTTCGATGTTGCGCAGACTTCCCTGGGCCGCACGTTCACTGTCACGCATGGCATCGACACTAGCTCCCAACCGCCGCTGCGGCAACGTCCATATCGCGTATCTCCTGCAGAGCGTCGTGTAATTAACGAGCAAGTCGACGACATGCTTTGACGGGATGTTATTCGACCATCAAACAGTCCATGGACGTCTCCGGTCGTTCTCGTTTAGAGGAAGGACGGTTCCGTACGGTTCTGTGTAGACTATATATATGTATACGGATGGCTCAACAAGATAACCCGCAAGGACGTCTAACCGCTGCCACGAATAGACGACACGATTGACAGCCTCCAAGGAGCTGAATTCTGTTCATCGCTCGATTTGCGCTCACGGTACTGGCAAGTCCCTATCGCTGAGGACGCTCGACCGAAGACAGCCTTCGTCACGCCCGACGGCTTGTACGAATTTAACGTCATGCCGTTCGGACTGTGTAATGCGCCCGCGACCTTCGAGCGCATGATGGATACCGTCTGGCACAACCTGAAATGGCACACGTGCTTGTGATAGCTCGACGACGTCGTCGTTTTCGCTCCGGACTTCTCCACGCATCTTCAACGCCTCCGGCATGTTTTGACGCGTTTTGAGCAACGCCGGCCTACAGTTGAACCTAAAGAAGTGCCCATTTGCAGCACGGCAGCTGAGAATACTGGGCTACATGGTGTCCAAGGATGGAATTCTCCCAGATCCAGCCAAGCTTCGGGCCGTAGCCGAGTTCCCCAGACCAACGTCCGTCAAAGAACTGCGCAGTTTTGTAGGACTGTGTTCCTACTTTCTACGTTTCATTTGAAACTTCGCCACTATTATATCGCCACTGAAGAAGCTTCTTGGCAGTAAGGGGCCCCTCGACTCGTAGTCGTCAGTGTGCGAGGACGCGTTCGCAAAGCTCCGTCGTTTCTTGACGTCTCCGCCCATACTACGCCACTACTACCCTACGGCCCCTACAGAGGTACACACGGACGCCAGCGGTGTTGACCTTGGCGCTGTCCTTGCGCAGTGCAAGCTAGGGTTCCCTGAATATGTCGTGGCGTATGCAAGTCGTACGCTCACTAAAGCCGAGGCCAACTACACCGTCTCCGAAAAAGAATGCCTGGCGATCATCTGGGCCCTTACGATGTTTCGCCCATATTTGTATGGTCGCCCGTTCAATGTCGTTACTGACCACCATGCACAATGCTGGCTGTCGTCATTGAAGGATCCCTTAGGCTGTCTCGCCCGTTGGGCACTTCGTCTGCAGGACTACATCCGCGTGCTCTACCGCAACGGACGCCAACATGCCGACGCCGACGCCCTCTCGCGCTCCCCCTTACCCGACGACAACGCCCGCTGCTCAGGAACTCAGTTGGCCGTTTCTTCCATCGACCTTCACACCATCGCTACAGAACAGCGCAAAGACCAATGGATTGCCTCGCTGATAGGCTTGCTCACTGATCCGTCGGCAACACCACCCACTCGCGCATTGCGTCGTCAAGCCCACCATTTCGCCATTCGCGACGAGCTACTTCACCGACGCAATTACCGCGCCAACGGCTGCCAGTGGTTACTGGTAGTACCCCGCAGCATTCTTTCGTATGCGAATCGTTTCACTCTGTTTTGCAGTGTGCACACTCTGGGGTATACAAAACTTACCACCGAATTCGACAACGGTTTAAAACAGTATGAAATGACAGTATGACAGTATGACAACGCTATGAAATAGATTTCATAGTCTCTGCCGATCCAAGCATAGTGCAGGATGTAGAAGTGTTAGGTAAGGTTAAGTGCAGTGACCATAGGTTAGTGAGGTCTAGGATTTCTCTCAATTTGAAGAGAGAGAGAGTGAAATTAGTCAAGGGGAAACAGGCCAACCTAGAGGCAGTAAGGGTAAAAGCAGACCAATTCAGGCTGGTGCTTGCAAACAAATATGCAGCTTTAGAAAAGGAAGATAAAGACAACATAAAGGTAATGAATGAAACCGTAACTAGGTTGATCTCAGAAGCAGAATTGAAGTGGAAGGTAGGGCACCAAGGCAACCAGTAGGTAAGCTCTCCCAAGAAACAAAGGACCTCTAATAAAGAAACTACAGAAGATGAAAATGTCCAACTCAAGAGATCAGATAGAATTCGCTGAACTGTCAAAACTAATCAACAAGAAAAAAGTAAGGGATATTCAAAATTATAACGTGGGAAAGATTGAGGAAGCCGTGAAATATGGACGCAGCATTAAATCAGTAAGAAGAAAACTTGGCATAGGACAAGGCAAGATGTATGCACTGAAAGATAAGCATGGTAATATCAACAGCAATTTCGATGACATAGTAAAAGCACCGGAAGAATTCTATACTGACCTGTACAGTGCCCAAAACAGCCAAGCTACTTTCATTCAAATTAGTGATGAACCGGATACAGAGGCTCCTTCTATAACTAGCGCTGAAGTTAGAAGGGCCTTGAAAGATATGACCAGGGGAAAAGCTGCTGGAGAAGATGGAATAACAGTAGATTTAATCAAAGATGAAGGAGATATCATGCTTGAAAAGCTTGCGGCCCTTTATACGCAATGCCTCACAACTTCATGTGTACCAGAGAGCTTGAAGAACGCCAACCTTATACTAATCCATAAGAAGGGAGACGTTAAAGAACTGAAGAATTATCGACCCATTAGCTTGCTTTCAGTATCGTATAAAATATTCACCAAGATAATTTCCAATAGAATCAGGGCAACACTTGACTTCAGCCAACCAAGAGAACAGGCTGGCTTCAGGAAGGGATATTCTACGATGGATCATATCCATGTCATAAATCAGGTAATCGAGAAATCTGCGGAGTACAATCAACCTCTCTACATGGCTTTCATAGATTATGAAAAGGCATTTGACTCAGTAGGGATTCCAGCAGTCATTGATGCATTGCGTAATCAAGGAGTACAGGAGGCATACGTGAATATCTTAGCAAACCTCTACAAGGATTCCACAGCTACCCTGGTTCTCCACAAGAAAAGTAGAAAGTTACCTATCAAGAAACGGCACAAGACACAATCTCTCCAATGCTATTCACTGCATGCTTAGAAGAAGCATTCAAGCTCTTAGACTGGGAAGGCTTAGGAGTGAGGATCAACGGGGAATATCTCAGCAACCTTCGATTTGTAGATGACATTGTCCTATTCAGCAACAATGGAGACGAATTACAACAAATGATTGAGGACCTTAATCGAGAAAGTGTAAGAATTGGGTTGAAGATGAATATGCAGAAGACAAAGATAATGTTCAATAGCCTGGCAAGGGAACAAGAATTCAGGATCGCCAGTCAGCCTCTAGAGTCTGTAAAGGAGTACGTTTATCTAGGTCAATTACTCACAGGGGACCCTGATCACGAGAAAAAAATTTACAAAAGAATAAAATTGGGTTGGAGTGCATACGGCAGGCATTACCAAATCCTGACTGGGAGCTTACCACTGTCGTTGAAAAGAAAAGTGTACAATCATTGCATTCTACCGGTGCTAACATATGGGGCAGAAACTTGGAGGTTAACGAAGAAGCTCGAGAACAAGTTAAGGACCGCACAAAGAGCGATGGAACGAAAAATCTTAGGACTAACGTTAAGAGACAGGAAGAGAGCGGTGTGGATCAGAGAACAAACGGGGATAGCCGATATTCTAGTTGACATTAAGCGGAAGAAATGGAGCTGGGCAGGCCATGTAATGCGTAGGATGGATAACCGGTGGACCATTAGGGTTACAGAATGGATAGCAAGAGAAGGGAAGCGCAGTCGAGGTCGGCAGAAAACCAGATGGGATGATGAAGTTAGGAAATTTGCAGGCGCAAGTTGGAATACGCTAGCGCAAGACAGGGGTAATTAGAGATCGCAGGGAGAGGCCTTCGTCCTGCAGTGGCCATAAAATATAGGATGATGATGATGATGATGATGACTTTTGGTGGGGAATGTACCGGTACGTGAAGAAATTTGTTCGATCCTGCCTCGATTGTCAGCGCCGGAAATCTTCGCGGTACCTCTCACCAGGAGATCTACAACCTTTACCTTGTCCTAACCAGCCGTTTGGGCGCGTTGGCATCGATTTATACGGACCTCTTCCTCTGAGATTCGGCTGGTAACCGCTGGGCCATCGTCGCTGTTGACCATCTCACGCGATACGCCGAAACTGCCGCCCTTCCAGCGGCTACAGCACGAGATGTTGCCTCCTTCCTGCTCCACCAATTCATACTGCGTCAAGGTCCACCCCAGGAGCTACTCAGCGATCGAGGCCGTGTCTTCTTGTCGGAAGTCGTTGAAGCCATTCTCAAAGAGTGTCACGTCGTTCACCGCAAAACGACAGCTTACCACCCACAGACAAACGGTCTCACAGAGTGATTTAACCTCACGCTCGGCGACATGCTCTCAATGTACATCGCCGCCGACCACACAAATTGGGATGCCATTCTGCCCTTCGTCACCTACGCCTACAATACCGCCCCTCAGAGTACTACTGGCTTCTCCCCGTTCTTATTGTACTGCCGCCACCCGTCGCACACGATCGACACGATCCTTACATACAAGCCAGACACGTCTGCGTATACGCCTATGTCTGCCACAGCGAGACATGCTGAATAGTGTCGCGACCTTGCCCGGACCTTTACTACAAATGAACAAGAGCGGCAGAAGAGCATTCGCGGTGACACCACCACTTCTGCGCCCCCGTTTTTCCCTGGGGCGCTCGTCTGGCTCTCAGTTCCTACCACCGCAACTGGACTCTCTTCGAAACTACTGCCCAAGTACGAAGACCCCTACCCTGTCGAACGCACGTCCCCAGTAAATTACCTCATCGAACCAGTTGAACCATCTTCGGACATGCGCCGTCGAGGGTGCGACATCATCATTGTGGAGCGCCTCAGGATCTACCATGACCCACTCATGGTGACAACGTGCTAAGTCGCCGGGTGGCTCTCTTTTCACACCCGGGGTAATTGTACCGAAGTGTTGGAACTCTGAAGTGGGTCGTCCGCTCTAGCGCCTTGAAGTGGGTCTCCTTCTCCAGTACCTTCTAGTGGGTCGTTGTCTTCGGCTCTCGAGCGCTGCTTGTGCTGAGAGTCCGTGCTGTGCTTTTTGGACTGTCGCCCTTGCGCTTCTTCAAGTGCCGTCCAGTATACATCCCTTTATTATAAATAAAAAAGCCGCCATTGTCGTAGCCTCTGATGATGCGAAAAGTAATTAATCTTGATTACAATAGAAACGCCGCAGTGAAAATGCAAAAAGTCGCAGAAGGTTTGGAATGTTCAACCAATATTATTTCAAATAAACGTGTTTTTAATACAAATGATGGCCCGAAACACAAATGCCAACACCACCCGAGAGCGATGCAAATGCTACGAGCACGCGTTGTGAACAAAAGATTGTCCTGGCTTCAAATGACAGAGAAAATGCAGCGATACGCATGCTTCTCGACCGCCATTGCATATGGCAGCTCATTACCATAATTCGCGCGGCACGTCGCACCACAAATTATGCCGGAAAACCTCTGCAATGGTGGGCCAGCGCAAAGTCATGCAGCGTCAAATTGGCGTTTACGAAACGGCCCTTCCTGTGAGGCTCCTCGCGGGATATTCCTTGAGCCAATCAACAAGCTGACATGCCAGCTATCTTGGAACGCCACCACATATTCGCGAAATTGCAGATGCATTGCACGGGCTTATGCACGCTACCGCCCACTTTCTTTTAAAGCGTTAAAGTCGCAATATAGGTGCCGAAGACCACAAAAAAGTATTAGTCGATAAAATTTGCAGCTCCACGTCACGTTTCGTCATTCTGATGAAAACGCAAAACTTCATTTTGCAACACTACCGTTTCCCGGCAGAAATGTCAAAACACGTAACCTCGCAACAGCCAATGAGAGAGTACACATGGCGGATAATAGCCGCCGTGCAGCGGCTATGCGTGTCGAGAATAGAGCCTTGGGTACCCTTCGTGGAGTTCACCCAGCAGCAAGTTGCGCAGCTTTGCCGACACGATAATACGCGTGCCACACTGGCAAAGAAAAGTGCACTTTGAGCGAATGCACTTCAGCGCGCTGAGTGTCACTTTGGCGGCGCGCTGCTACACGAGAAAGAAAAGTGTTCTTTCAAATTGATGGTCATGGCTATCGGGAGGCAGACGGACAAGCTACTATATGATAGTATAAAAATGTGTGCACGAAAACAGTTTATTATTATTAGAAACAACATTTACAATCCACCTGTACAAGCGCCGGTAACGACGGCAACTTGACCAGCAACAGTCAAAAAGACTCGATCCGCCGAACAACTGCGCCCCCATTACCCGGCGTGGTCGTGAACATCCCGAGGGCGAGCGTAGTTTTTTGATGTTCTTGTTTTTTTTTTTTGCGGTTTGGCACATTCTATTACCTTTTAACGTTAGCAATTTACAACAATGTTATTAAAAATTGCTCCTGTCTCTTCTTTCAATAATACTTATTTTTTACTCATTGCTACCAAGGGTACACACTTCGACGCAGCGAAGTGAGTTCGACGAATTCGCTGAACACACTCGCTGCCGAGTGCGTTCTGCAGCGAGTGTCACTAAGCGTTCCCTTGTGGCAGCCTGCGAATGACACTAGCCGCGAAGCGCATTCGCTCAAAGTGCACTTTACTTTGCCCATGTGGCACGGGTATAACGCGCATCCCGAACATCACGCGGCCTTGGTGAACTGTGATCTCGTTGCGTTTTTCAAAAAAAATGCTTCAAATCTTTTTCAGTAACAGACGACGGCCACCCCACACTTATGAAATCTATCACTTTACAAAGCACGGGGTCCCGAGCTGTTGTTCGGGCAATTTCCTTACTTGAAACCGGCATCGATTGCAACCGCAATGAATAAAGAGTTTCCTCTCTTTCTTGTGTTTCGTCTTTCACAATTTATAGCGGGAGGCGCGAACACAAATCGGCTTCAGCGTTCTCGCCTGATATTCCGAAGATAAGCGAATGCCGGTAAGCTGACAATGTGACAGCCCAGCGCTTCAAACGCGCTGCTGCGATGGTTGGAATGCCGGTTGTCGGGCCCAAGATTGTTTGAAACGGTTCATGGTCGGTGACGAATATGAACGAATGACCGTAAACGCAAAAATGAAACTTTACACAAAATAATATTGCTAGGGCCTCTTTCCCAAGCTGGCTGTATTTTAACACGAAAGTGTTTTATGCCGGGGTCCACCAAGACTTCACTGACGTATTTCCGTCACGGAAATACGTCACACGAACATACACGAACATAATACAAAGAAAGAAACCAGAAGAAAATTTTCCACAAACATGCAAAATTTGGAAATCCAACCCACGACCTCTCGGTCCGCGACGATAGATCGCCGAGCGTTTAACCCATTGCGCCACAAACGTATTTGGAGAGAGCTACACAGACGCGCCTTATATATCTAACACTCCTCCGTGTACCCGCGCTCTTGCTCGGGGCGGTGCCGCCGCCTACGAGCAGAAAAGAGAAGTACTGCATTATGACACTAACGCGCACCGACAGTGAACGCTTCGGTGGTCTCAGCACTACGACGCCTCGATGCCAGCATTCGAAGGGACGCTGGCATCAAGAAGCACTACCAACGCGTTCTCGCAGAAGCACTACTAGGTGGCGTTCACCGTACTCAGCACAGCGGAGCGTGGCCTCCGCAATTAGCTCTGAAAATGTTTCTGAAGTTGATCGCGGAGGCTGCAATTACGACGCGCTGTACGCGCTGATTTGACTCGGTGACGATTCCGTTACGTGCTTTGTCTTGCGCGTTGTATTAGTGTGTCAGTTACGTGCTTCGTCTTTCGCGTTGTGCTAGCGTGTGCAGCGTAGTGCAGCTTCCATATGCACGACGGTTGCTCATGGTCATCGACGTTGGTAGTCGTGATGGAGGAGACGTGCCACCAGGCGTCAGCGTGGGTGCATCAACGCCTAAGGGCGCTTTAGCCACAAAACACCAATAGACATTATATATCAATGTGCAATAAACATTACACTACTTCTGTGAAGACACGTTTCACTTTCGTGTTCTATACCGATTCCTATATAAGAGGGATCAACCACATTTTTTTTTCGGCATCAGTCAACGTATGCGATGCAAAAGCGATTGGTTTTGTGCTGCCATCATCCGAAACATGATAAAGGACCGCACCTAAACCGTAGTGCGATGCGTTGCATGATAGCTGCAACGGTTTGCACGAGTCGTAGTGCGCCAAAGTCGGCAGGGGGGCTAGCAAGCTCTTTATCTTGGTGAACGCTTCCTGGCAACGCTCATACCAGCACCATGGGGCGTTTTTGCGTAGCAACCTCAAAAATGGTTGCGCCACCGTTGCTAGGTTAGGAAGGAACTTGCCGTAGAAATTGACTACTCCCAGGAACGGCAGCAGCTGCTGCCTGTCTTTAGGAGCTGGGGCCTTGAGGAGTGCGTCAAACTTCTCCGTCATTGCCGAGATGCCTTGTGCGGTTATTCTTTGTCTGAGGTAGCGAAGTTCCTGTTGGAAAAACGAACGCTTCTCTTTCATGACACGGACGCCTCTTTTAAGAAGTTGTTTTAACACAGCTTCCGGATGGATGAAATGCTCTTCGTTATTTTTACCACAAACCAGAATGTTGTCGAGGTAGCAGCGAAATCCGTGTAAGCCCTTGAGCATGGTGTCAATTATTCTTTCGAAAATCTCAGGTGTGAACGAAATTCCAACCATGAGTCGATTAACAGCAAACAGCTATCTTTTGACGACTCCGACATGACCACTTGTTGATAGGCCCGGTTGAGATCAATCTCAACCGCAATCTCAAATGCATACCTCCCGACAAGGCTGTGAACAGGTTGTCCACCTTCAGTTAAGGGTAGCGGTCGACATCAAGATACGGATTAATGACAGTTTTGTAGTCGCCGCGAATCTGTATGCTACCATCTTGCTTGATTACGGGTACTGCCGGCGTAGCGTATTCCGGCGTCGTAACCGGCAATATAATTCCCAGTTGTTCCATTTTAGCCAATCCAGCGCCGAAAGCGTTTTTGCAACGCGAAGCGAACATTCCTAGCTTTTAGGAACCTCGGCTTCATATGAGGTTTAAGAAAAAGTTTGGCGCGCTCTTCCGTTGCCGTGCCTAACTCGTCTTTGAAAAGGGGTTGGTACTCCACCAGCAATGCGTCAAGCCTCTTTTTTACGCTGATATGAGTACGAGTGTCTGACCTTGTAATGTTGTTCAGGTTCCACATTTTCGTCCACTCCAGCCGGACGGCGTGGAGCTACTCCCGGCCTAGTAGAGGTGGGCCCTTGTGGTCCACGACGTAGAGCTGAAGACTTGCAGAATGGTCGCATTGGCCGAAGAGACCACATGGAGTCGTACCAGTGCTCCTGTGTAGGTCGGAAGTTTAACTGTAGTACGCTCCAGTACAGCCGAAGCAAAGAGCTAACGGAACTGCGTCGTTGACACAACGGAAACAGCCGCTCCCGTGCCTAGCTCCATGTTCACCAAGACGCCGTCGATGGTCATCTGTACGGTTCAGGGTCGAGCTGAGCTGCCGACACGCCGTTTATTGTGAGGGTGGAGCTCTCCGCGACACAACCGTCAGCATCTTTACATTCTTTTTCATCGGCTCTTTCTTAGAAAAATTCTTACCACGATTTCGGCAGGCTCTCTGGATATGCCCTTTTTGTTACAATTGAAGCAGGTTGCGTCCAAGTGAGGCCACGCTTCACTTCTGTGTTTTGGCGAAGCACAGCGAAAACAGCTTTTGCATGTTTTCTGCGACTTGGCTTGCACCTTGTGCACATCGCTGATTGCGGCATCGCTGCCGCGTGCCTCACCAGCAGTCTTCTTGGTCGCTTCCATTTTTAGAGCCCGCTCCATCGCTTTCTGGAACGTAAGCCTGCTATCTGCCGTGAAAATAGCTCGTCGAATGTCTTCTCGTAGCAGGCCGCACACGAAGCGGTCCCGAAGGAACTCGTCAAGGGCGCTTCCAAACTCGCACGTTTGCGACGGTTTACGAAGCTCGGCAACATAACTAGACAAGGACTCGTATTTCCGTTGACAGCCCCGGTGAAACTTTGTCCGCTCTCCAATGACGGAGGCTTCGGGGACAGGTGGTCCCTTAAAACTTTCATGAGGACTTCGAAACTCTTCGTAGATCGCAGTTCTGTAGCTGGCAATGACTTCAACAACCCGTACGTCTTGGGACCGTTTATGGTCAAGAAGGCGTGTGCCTTGCCGCTGTCGGGTACTCGGTTGAGAATCAGGAACGACGTAAGCCGCTCTTCGTACGAAGACCCGTCGCTGGCGGACTCATCGAAGGGTTCAAGCTGGCCCAGTCGCGCAGCGAAGAGCGTCACTGCTGCCTCGGCTCCAGTCATGACCACAGTCACCGGCTTCGCACACTGCAAAAAGACAGTCTTCTTCACCGAGCCAATTTCGGAAACACCTGCCTTCCAAACTGAAGAATGACGCCTTCAAATCCCATCCTCGTCGCCAGTTATTGTGTTACGTGGTTCATACTGTCACGAGCAATGGCAAAGACAAAGACGTTGTAGTGGGGCTGGGTCAGAGGCTCTCTTGTTGGACTGAAACCTGCTGGAACCTGTGCGCTCTGTGCAGTCTTGACTAGACAAGCGCTAGCCGTTTACTGTTAATTAAATACTCCCCGTAACATGTTTTTGGCGGAGGTTGCGGGCTCTATTCCTCCCGGCCCTGGATCTTCGGAGCGGACGCCACGTTTCGCCCGCCTCCATGGCCGAAGACAGTACTAGAGTGTACTAGAAGGGGGAGGGGTCCAGCGGACGCCTTAGCAAGCGGCGAGGGTGAAGCAAAAAACACAGAAAATGTGGCGGTGCTGCCGTCGCCTTCTTCTTAATCCCCGGCCAATAAACGTTGGCTCCGGCTGTTTCGGCAGCTCTCATTGGCTGAGGCGAGCTCGCGGGCTGAGTAGCTGTCGTCTGCTCGACGCACCGTCGTTGTTGCGTCGTTTGCGTTCTTTTCGCAGCTCTTTTTTCCATTTTATTTACAATAGATTGGTGGGGAATGAGCTCAGTGTTACCGCCACCGAGTATCCGCCTCTCAAAGCTCCACGCAGCTGCGGTACGGTCTCCGACGCGAGAAGCGTCCGGCCGGCGAGCGGGGCCGCTCATTCAGAACAAAGTGACGGTTGCGCCACCTGGATTTTCAATAAAAAATGCCTCAGCGCAGAGCCAGCGTCGGACACTCTAACAGTACGCAGTGATCGAATGAGCAGACATGTTTCCACAGGCGAGCGACGTTTATTACCACATGTTCGTCGGTGCGTGGCTAGTCAAGGCAAGCAGGCGGACGCTGCAGCACCCGCCTTTTATTCGTTTCGCACGCCTGCGCATTATCGACCTGACGATAAAAAGAGACGCCTACTTCTGCAGCCCTTAAGGGAGCACGGCACAGAACGCGCGTTTGTTCTCCGCCGTGCGTTCACTCCCCGTGAAAGCGCGCGTCCCTCGCGCCCTTTCACTCGCACATACAGCGTTCGGCGGCGCGCGGCGACGATTTCATCTCCATTGACGTCATACGGAACCTCACGGCGACGGCGACGGCGACGCCGACGGCAGAAATCTGTTTTTGAGTGTCCATATAATTGCTATCGCAATAAAACTGCGGCGCTAGGCCGGACACCACATGTGGGAACGCAAATAGTTCAGTGAAACATCAGGGGTCTTGCTCACAATCATCATGACATTACAAACTAATTCGCAAATATAGTCCGACGGTGCTGTGTGCAGAAAAAACAACACCTCAAACACACGCAAGCAGATTTTCTTCCACAATATTCATTTTTCGTAAAGATCGTGATTATGCAGTCGCTTCATCGGGCGGTGTGGCTTCCCCCCCGAGGATGTTGCTGTCCATGCGGTTTTGTTTAATAAGCTAGTTACTATCAGGTCTATATACATTTCTTCAAAGATATCAACTTCATAAAACCGAATTTCAAAATGATATAGATGAGCTTCCTGAGACATATATTGATGTCGGAGATCTATAAGTGCATAACGCTTCGTGGGGAGACTCCCGTTGCCATGAAGAGGGCGCCTAATAAAAGAACTTCCTCTTTTCATCTGGTGTATGCTTGCTCAATAACAATGGCGCACGCTTGCTCAATGATTCAAAGAAGACGCAGAGCGACAGCACCTTAACGCAATCGTTGAAGAAAGGAAGCGTACAATCGCCCGTTCTGTTCAGCTGAACTTCGTGCATCTCTGAATTGTTGGAAAAGGTCGGCGCCAGGTAGTGATATAATCATTAATGAAATGATCAAGCACATATATAAAAACACTTCGATCTCTTTTCAATGCTATGTGGGCAGCTAGATACATTGCATCTGCTTGGAAATAAGCTATTGTTATCCGCATACTTAAACAAGGACCCGTCTCCAGCCAGTAGTTACAGAACAATAGCTCTAACAAGCTGTCTGTGCAAGCTCTTCGAGATAAATTATAAACCGGCGCCTGATCTGTTTGTTAGAAAAAAAATGCAAGATCCCTTCCAGTGTGGTTTCCGAGGAGGTAGGTCAACGACGGACCACGTTGTTCGCATCGAGGTCGACATCAGTGATGCCTTGATACATAAACAGTTCGTTCTTTCCGTATTTCTTCACCTAGAGAAGGCATACGATACGGCATGGCAGTTTGGTATGCTTCAGGACCTTTCCGCAATGGTTGTCCCTGGCAACTTGCTGAAAACAATGGAGAACTATCTCTCTGCTCGTTTCGTGTAAAAGTGGGGAACAGTTTGTCTAGAATATTCGTCCAAGAGACTGGTGTGCCACAGGGAGGCGTGCTTACTTGCACAATCTTTGTCGTAAAAATGAATTCACTTAATACAGTCATTCCGCGCACTACGTTTTATACTGTGCAGATAGGTATTAAATAAAGCAACATCGCTATCTGCGAACGCCAGGTCCAGCTTGGCTTAAACAAATTATCTAGATGGACGGACGAAAACGAGTATAAGCTGAACACGCAGGAAATTACTTGCATGCGCTTATCCAAGAAGAGAGGCGCAAAACTAATCCCGAGTATTTTTATCTATACAGACGAACTCACTGTCAGCAGTGAACATAAATTCTTAGGTATTATATGGTAATTCAGAACTGACGTTTATACCCAACATCAAATATCTCAGGACGAAATGCATGAAAACAATGAACCTCCTAAAGCTTCTGTCGCACACCACATGGGGCAGCGAATAGAAGTGGCTATTGGACCTGTACAAAAGCCTCACACGTGGACGTTTAGACTATGGTGCCGTGGTGTACCACTCTGCCGCACCGCGCGCGTTGAAGATGCTGGATCCGATGCATCGTTTAAGTATCCGCCTTCCACAGGACAATTCAGGACAACTCCTCTACATGTCGTTTGTTCATGGTACGATGCACGCTCCAGAGGCAAACATCCGAATGCACTTACTATAACTCCAGATAAAGTACTCATGCCCGGAATACTCACGCATCAAAGTCTCATGCTGGCGTGTCTTCTGCAGCGGTTGGTCCACTATTCTCAGAATCTGATGTTTTGCACCCGGAAACAAGTCTTCTTTCCACAGAGGCATACGCAGTAATGTCTGCGCTTAAATGTATCAGGAAATCCAACCTACCCAATGCCATCACATTCACTGACTCCTTGAGTGTAGTAAGGTGCTTAATGTCACTCCGCAAACACGCAAACCGTCAACTTAAATAGCCGCCTGGCCACAGGTACATTCAGGACAACTCCTCTACATGTCCTGAGGGAGGCTCGGAGGTTTTCGATGAGATCAGAATGGGACACTCGTCGAGCAGCGTCGGAAGTCTTTACCACCATCTCGAGTAGCAACGCATTTGGAGCCGCAACTAATCTGCAGCTTTATCCACATCTGTGCACTGCGTATCTATCTAAACAGCCTTTGTGATCTGCTGGGTGCCCGGCCACAGAGTCATGAAAGGGAACATGCTGGCAGACCAGATAGCCTCATCTCTTTCAGCGAAAGCGAGCAAAACTTTTATACCTGTCCCCGTGACCGTTCTGAAGGCTTTTCTCCGCAGAAAAATTAAGGCATACTGGCAGCGAATGTGGGACACTGAAACATTGAATAAGCTTCATTTATTAAGCCTCAGTTGGGTAATTGGTGACCAAAAAACAAAAATACGGTGAACGGAAGCAATTATTTGTTGACTTAGGATAGGTCATACATAGGGGACCCACTCTTACTTGCTGTCTGGTGGTGAGCTTCCCATCTGCGCTAAATGTGGAGACCCTGATCGTCCTACATATCCTGGCGGAGAGCCGTGTATCAGAAGGTAAAAAACAACGTCGCAGATTCACCCGAAATGCGAAGTATCAATTGCAGTAGCAAATTAGTAGAGAGCTATACGGAGTAAGGATAGTAGTTTTATCAGCTGTGTAAACTTGGACATCTAGCACCACCTGCAACGCGCAGTACTGTTGTCGACGCCATCGGCGTTTTCCCGCGTTCACACCGAACGCGCGCGGCATTGGTGACTGTTGCCGGTGCCTCTGGGGGAGGCTCGGAGACTGTCGACGAGGTCTGAACGGGAGACTCGTCGAGCAGCGTCGGAAGTCTTTACCACCTTCTCGCCTCGCAACGCATTTGGCGCCGCAGCTAAACGTCGCCTCCCCATACTATGGCTTCGCCTCCCTCCCTCCCGTCCCCCCACGGTCTTTCGCGCGACAGAATAAGTCGCGTTTGCTCTCCGCCGTGCATTCGCTCCCCGTGAAAGAGCGCGTCCCTCGCGCTCTTAGCATACGGCGCGCGGCGACGATTTCATCACCGTTGGGCTCTACACGGAACCTCACGGCGACGACGACGACAGAAGTCCGCTTGGAGTGTCCATATAATTGCTATCGCAAAAAAATGGATTAACCTTTAGCTTACAGACAGAATACTCCTCTTCATCGAGCTGTGGGGAATAATTATATGGTCACATTGAACTGTTCAGAGAGGGAGAGAAAGGAAAAGGAAAGACAGGGAGGTTAACCAGAAATTATCACCGGTTGGCTACCCTCTACCAGTGTAAAGGGATGCGATAGGGTAGGAAACAAATAAGCATAAAAAATTGGTTGTGGTTTAGCTCTGGTCAAACCTAGTCGAGTCGCGATAGCTACGGACCCCCCGGCTGCGCTTAGGCTTCGCTTGTAGTTAGACATGTTATTAAACTTAGTGGTTTCCCACTAGACTAAGAAAGGAGAGACGTGGTCAACCGACGGGTAAAACCAAAGGCAGGAGCGGTGGCCGCGCGGCGAGCGCGACGAGGCGAGTTGCCGGAAAATCGAGGCCTGTGGCAGGGGGGTGAATCTTCCTATACCTCCCATTGGTTCATTTATAGCAGACGCTCAGTCGACGCTAGCGCCAAGGCACACTTCAGTTAGGCCCTAGCGTTTGGATGACGGTACTACGGTGGCGAAAAAATTAAAAAAATAAAGAAAAGCCGCCCAATTTTTTTTACCCTCCCCCTTCCGCTATAGCACTTTTTTTTCTTCCTTTTTTATGATAACGTTGTTCCGCTCTTTTCTCCTTTCCCTCTTGACTTTCCTATTCCTCCTCGCAAGCCTCGCCTCACCCTCCCCTCATGCAACGCGCAATGCTCTTTTTTTTTATTTCTTTAGCTGTCCACGGCGCGCTTTTTTTTTTTTTTTGTCGCGGGCGTTATCAGACGCACTGCCGGACGAAAGCGCGCTCCGCGCTCCTCTCCTGTCCAGCCGTGCCATTCGGGCATTCGTGCTGCATTCATGTGCGCAGTGGATTCTTTTTGCGTTTTCATGCACGCAGTGCCGTTCATTATTAGTATCAAGCAAGCATGCGCCCAAATTATATTTAAAAAATAATTTCACTTACAACACAACAGTTCTTTGGACTCACTTTATTGTGTTCGTTTGCGAAAACCAGAATTGGAAAGGACAGTGCAACACACTATAGAATGCAACAAAACGCTGATGGTGTTCCATGTACGCACATGTAAAAAACATTTATTGTAATTGATCTAATGGCCAATGCGCAGAATAGCTTCTCACGGGCTGCTTTTCGCTCGGTCCATAAAATCCACCTCCGTGAAGTGCCCTGAGCATATTCTGCGGTTGTTGACCTTGTCTCTGGGCAAACCCATTAGGTCCATCCTTCCTGTGTAGGTTAAAAACGCTTCCATCCTGAAGAACAGTGAAGATCATAAATTATAACATTGCAGTTGGAACATACAAAACAGAACTCGTTTCCCATCACGGCAGAGTACTAGTTGTGCTATGTCAACCTTAATTCCCAGAAACGCGTTTTTAAACGATCGCGAGCAATTAGATAGAAATAAGTGCAAAGCGCACACCTACACACGTGTTCCTTGCGATACGCACAGGTGGTACTATATTTATCAGGAGCTTTATGTTCGCTGCTTGTTGGCATGAAGATTTACTGCATCGTTGTGGTGTTTTCAAATCAGCCAACTTATGGTGTTGGGCTGCTGAGCACGAGGTCGCGGGCTCGAATCCCGGCCACGGCGGCCGCATTTCGATGGGGGCGAAATGCGAAAACACCCGTGTACTTAGATTTATGTGCACGTTAAAGAACCCCAGGTGGTCCAAATTTCTAGAGTCCCCCACTACGGCGTGCCTCATAATCAGATCGTGGTTTTGGCACGTCAAACCCCATAATTTAATTTAAATCAGCCAACTGCTGCCTGACCATCGGACAGCCATGTACGACTGTGCACAATTACTATCACAAATAAAAACCGGGAAGTAAACAGCACGGTGCTCACCTGTTTTCTTTAGGGATACGGTAGAATTTCACGTCGCATGGCTCACTTCGTCTTGATGTGTTCGTACACCACGGAACCACACACGAACAGCGACAGCTGCGAGATATGGCGGAAAAAAAGCCGACAAACGTGCAACGGTACGTTACCACACGGACCACACTGCTAGCACGGAAGGCGAAAAACTGACCGCATAATGCATAAAAAAAATTTCTGCCGTTTTGGCCGTTATCAGCACGGCCGCGATGGATGGTTAAGCTGCTTGACTCTCGGCTGTACGACTCTCGGCATGTTAGGACTGGCAAAGTTCCAAATTTGTCGCGGTGTGGTGTACGCTTCTGTGCTCGTCAAGTGCCGTCATAACGCGGGGATGTTTGAACGGAATGTGTCCCTTCGTCTACAAAACTCTGCACGCTGCGGCATCGAAGAAGTCATGTGTACGGGTGCACGTATGCGCTTGGATACGGGATAGCCTACCCTCAACGGATGTTCAACAGTGTACGCACGCTGCGCGTACGCGTACGTATGAGGTAAGTCAGTTGTACTTCTATTTGTTCAGTTTGCATAACGTAGCTGTTTAGATGATGTGTGGTAAGCTGGCGTCGCGAACAGAACTATTTTTTTTTCAAAAGGCCAGTAAACAGCGCCATAGGGCGAAAATGGCGCGTGAATGGGAAAAAGGATCACATATAATTTCACATCGATCTCCATGGTAGCGCGATCGAAATTTTTCGCGTGGCGCGTATAACCTATTGCTCATGCGCGTTAAAAACTTAGAATAAGAGTGCATTCAGTTGCGCACATAATTTGTATTGACGCTTGTACTGGCACTATACGTGCGCTAGTTGCTTCCTTGCTTGCATGCATTTTCATTGTAGTTACCAAAAAAAATTGTTTGCTCTGCTGTGTCTTTCCTTGGTGCAACTGCTTGTGGTGCAGCAAGACGTTTTGCTCCTAATGATGTCTGGGCAGTCCAAGCGTTCGTGTCGTGTAGCTAGCTGTAAATGTATCAGTTGCAAAAAAACGTACATGCCAGAGAAGCAAATGCAATCAACATAGACTGTATTTTATAAATAATTCAGTTGAACTGCTTAAGCAGAAAGTAGATATGCATGAAAATCAGATGATTGTGCTGATGCTTAGCAAGAACAAGGTAACATAACATTACTGATTCAATATTTTCTTTTACTAAAACACGAGTTGCTGCTGTCCTGCTGGAGCTCAGAAGAGATTTGCTGCGTGCCATGAGGCCATGTCTCTCAAGTTACCGCAATATTGTTGCCTTCAAAGTGAGTGGATTTGTTTCTCTCAGCATTTTAATACCAACCTGCATCATGGCGATCCACTTAGCTGTGTACGTGATCACTGTTAGTGACATTGGAGTCCTGGTGGACAAGCACCCTTTGAATGTTACAACACGCAGCTGTGGCAATATGTGAAGGTGTTAATATACAGAGTGTCCCAACTATGATGCATAAATATTTTTAACAATGCAGATGCCACGTAGCTGGACCAAACCAAGTTATTATTACGTTTGCCATTGCTTGGAGATACTGAGAATATTCTTTGCATTCCGCCTAATTAGATAATTAGTCTTAATTAATCAACCTCTCAATTACTCTAGTTAGATGAAAAGTGTAAATAAGGAAATTGTAGAACACCATGAACAACTCCCGATACAGCATCCTGTTGTGCAAAAAGTGCTACATAAAGTGTCCTTCCGAGCGGGAAAGCTCGCTAATACACATAAACTTGCCACACAAATGGCCGCTGAGGCTCTTTGCCTGTATTCGTGGCTTTCTTTCACGCTCGGAAAAACTTTCATGTAGCACGTATTTCATGTAATTATAATATTTGAAAAGTTGATTAAATAATTTACACTTAGTTATGCAATTAGGCAGAATGCAAAAAAGTGAGTATCTCCAGGTGATGGCAAACATTACCTTGGTTGTGTCCAGATACGTAGCATTTGCATATTTTCAAACCTTTGTGTGTAATAGTTGGGATGCCCCGTATAAGCCAGATTTGTTTCTCCAAGTTAATATATTGATGACATTCGATTGTGGTGTAGCAGGCAAAAATGCGAAACAGGAAGAAATAATTTTAATTTGCTCTTGGTAGGTTGTTGAAGCAAATCAACCAAGTTGTTACATATGAAATGCGGCATTTGTAGGTGTGTTCTGCAACCCTGCAGCCCTAAATAACTTTTGAGTGAAGTGCTACTACTATACTTTCTCTAAAGCATGCAACGTTCAGCCTTCTAGGAGGATGGCATCAAGAGAGATCTATTTATATGAATTTCATATGTGAAAATGAAGTGTTCTTGTTTGGATGACTGTATAAACTTAAGCTTTAATTCCAGTCTTGCATGAGGCAGACTTGGACGGGAAAATTGTTTTCTTTTGGGCGATGTGGTACAAGTGCATAGGGTAATGCTTGTATGCATACACATTACATCCCTATTGCTTAGCCAAGTGGTGCCCCTGTGTGTTAAAATTTACAGGGCTCAGATTGAAGAATGTCAACTTTTGTAAAATCAACTACACCTTTTAGGCTATGAGATTACAATTATTGCATACCGTCATAGTGTGGTATGTGGGCTGAATGTTTTTCACTTTGTCTATAAAACCCTGCACACTGCGGTATCATGAAAATTTATTCTATGTACAACAAGCCATGCTGCTTGCCAATTTATGCAAATATAAGGCAACCTTTCTAGGAATGTTTCTGGCCTGGTAATATACTTCACGTTATATTCTGTAAGACTATAAAGCAGATTGTTCTTCTGTACATTTTCTGGAACTTTAAACTGCGGCGATTAAACCACTTGGCAACAATGCTGCGATTGCTACTGCGTGTGGAGCCGTGTTCAAACACACACGAGCAAACGCAGCTTTGCCTTGTTCAATTGTGTCGCGGGCAGTTCTGAAGCGCTGCCTATTTAGTAAATAATCTGGGTGGCACGGAAGCACCATCTGCTTCTATGCATTTCTTTGTTTTCTTGTGGTATCATGTCGTATTATAATCTAATATGATTTTTTTCTTTTTCTGGGAGTCTCATATTTCCCCCCCCCTCATTATGCTATAATTGTGGTTGCGTTATTTATGTGCAAATATTTATGTATAGATGACCACTGCTCCAAGTTCCATTTTATCGCAAAGTAAGCTACGAATACCCAAGGAATTATGTATAGCAAAATTCCAAAGTCAAATTGCCGAACACAACCAAGCAGACTCAGTGCACAGTCTCTAACCAGATTGCATTGGTCATGCAAAGGGGCACAGCATACCTCTTTATTACTTGCTGGACAAGCTGTGAGAAAACTGAATATTTATGTAGCTTCCATTAAGTGCTATCAGCCATTACTTCTGCCCTCGGCAATTGTGGACTATTATCACGACTTTTCTTTTTCTAACTCATTTTGCTTATTATAGAGGGATTACTGCCTGTGTTCATAGGAAATAAATCACATGGGCAATCAAACGCCAAAAATGTATAAACTTGGAACATTGATTGTGCAGTTTGATGGTTCATAATAAGTAGAAATGCAGCATAAAAACTTAACTTTTACTTGAAACAACACTAGAGCATACAGTAACCATACTTGCCTGCTGTAGCCCCTGTGCCAAGTAAATTTCAATTCTGCTTCTTGCATCCAATCAGAGCGCTGGTAACATGTTTCACATTTCTGTCAGCCAACTAACCTGTCTTGTAACAGTAAAAATGTGCCAACTATATTTTTTAACAACATGCTAGAATATGCAGGCAGTTCGCTTAAAAAACTAAAGCCATAGAATCAATACAGTGATGCGACTTTCGGTTCGCATGTCACAGGTTGAGAAAAGTAAGGTGGGAGCTGTTTCCAATGTGCCGACTAGAAAGCAAAGCTAGTATAAAAAGTTGCACACCACTGAGCTCTACTATAGGGGGCTGGATAGCGCATTGAGCGCCTTCGACTGAAGCCAAGCTTGTCCCAGAACTTGGTACTTCACGACTTTGCTGTTGCATTTCACCTGCACGGGAGTGCAGCATTTCTCCTGCTATAATGCTTGCCCTTTGTGCCATAAGCTACCGAAGGTCCAGAGAAGTATTTCAAGAAGACGTCCAGAATTTTCCATCACAGCACTGACAGCATTGCTAAGATGAGTGGCACATGCTGAAAACACTTGTGAATCAGAAAATGCTTTCTGTAAGAAAAATTTATCACGTACGGGTTCAGAACGTCGTAAAAGCTCTCACCAGACACGTGGAGACATCGCCTAGATGTGGAAAACCACGAAGAAAAATTTTTACGGCAGCAATATTATGCGACAGCACACACCAGTAACTGCAGCGTATGCCCTACTTTTGGGACAAGCTGCTGCACGACACTGCATTTTCACTGGCTTCATCTACGCCTGGCTCTGTGGGCAGCGAAGCGGCATCCAGGAAAACATAGTAGAGATCAGTGGTGCACATAGTATTTTATGTCCCCTTTCTCGACGCCAGCTGAACACACGGTAACTGTTTCCAAAGCAGAAAAACTGAGGGCAAGGGCTCTGTACACATTGCATCGTAAAGTGGCTGATGCTTGGGCAAAGCAAATACAGTGCATGGTAGATTTGTATGAGGCAAGCTAGGAGTCAAAAAGCCTGCTGGATACTAGCAAATGACCAACATATTGTTGCATGTTGCAATTCTTTTTTTATTCCTCATCACTCATTTGTGTAGGACAGACGAATCTCACAACTGGAGAAGCCTGGGAAGCATGCAGTACTCCACAAAACCGGTTTCAACGTAAAATGTGTCTGCATCTCATAATTTCATGGCTGCAAGAGTGAGCCCACTGGTAAACACATCAGTGTTCATGATGTCATGCATTATCCACTTTATCCGCACGTCATACCTATCTTGAGAAAGCTGATATTGCCTTTAGAGAAATTGTAGATGTTAGCTTGCATTTCAGAACGCACAACAAGCTTAACACATACAACACCAGAACAATTTGTTGAGAATTTCGGATCAGGAATCTTTGAAGCACGATTTGTTTAGTGGTGTTAAGCTTCTGCTTAAGGTTGTTGATTGTTACATTCATATAGTGTTCAAGCATTGCTGTAACAACATTCTTCGCTTGGAGTACATGGTAAGGGTGTACTCCACATGAGCTGGTGGCATTTTGCTCCATATTCAAAAACTGGTTTCTTCTTCAGTTGAGATTTTCAAGTTTGCATTCTTTATTAGCTGTTGTATGTAACCTATCCTAAACATTTGAATAGTGAACACAACGTGACCTTTTTGATTGATTTTGTGGATTGTACACACTTGCTGCAAACAATTCAATTTGATAACTGTTTCCACCTTAATGAAAAATAATTGCTTGAAGCAGCCATAGCCACCAATAATACTAGCATGACACGGTTATGAAAATTGTGATATTGTACTTTGATTTATAATGTTTTTAAACATATGGAGCTCTGCCTGTGTTGTAAATGCGTTCCTGATATCTATTAGTGATGCAAGAATTTCAAGAATAAACTGAAGCAAGAATGTTTACTTGCTTTTCAAGAGAAGCTCATGGCAATTTCCTTATGAAAAGTCAAATAACTAGAAGTAAGTTTACTGAGCTGAGAAGAGTGCTACAAATGTCTCATTCGAATAGTGCCATATACATAAGCTACAGCAAATGTTTACTATTTTGGTTGCATTTGTATATATGGTCCTCTCACGTGTTGCAAGCTGTATTCAGAATGGCCACAGCTCAGTCGTGATTGTGGTATTGTGCATTGAAGTACAGCTGGCATCACCCGGAAAGTGTCGCAAAGTTACAAATACAACTTAAATGGGTTCTTTTAGGAAAAAAGACTTAGCTCAGAAAATTATCCTTTCTTATGCAGCCTGTCGAGATAAGATTTCTTTACATGGCCATGGCCCTCAAGGAAGAAACCGAGACCGCAGACTGCCGACGTTCATTCCTGTTCCGGCAAAGATGGGCCAGCAGTAACCAGCTGGGTTTTACAAGGAACTCATCACAGCTTGAGCCATTCCATGCGACAAGCAGTTGCTGCTCGAGCCACCGTGCAAAGGTTCCTTGGGGCACAAGTCCAACTCAGCGCCACCTCCTTTCTTCTGCAGTTTTTCTACCTACTTAGCTAACCAGGTGGGTCAAAGATGGCAGAGGGAAATGGAATCACAGCTTTAAGCATAGAACCTGCTCAAGCTTAATGCAGTTTGAGAGTGAACAGGGAACGAGAAATAGGTAGAGAGAAATAGGACACCTCTTCTCCCTCAGAGAATTGGCAGTGAAAAAAGACGGCTTATGAAGGCTTGAATATTGGTCGGAATAATTTGGCATAGGGTAGGATAATGACTATGAATGTTTGTGGCAAAGGTAGTGGTAGTAGGCTGAATAATCAAGGAGTTTAGATAAAGATTAAAAAACCGATTTCATTCCACTAACAGAATTTTAAATCATCCCAATAATTATTTTATTTGACGGTTTATGCGTGTTGAGTGACAATGCTTCATGATGCCTGCTTCTTGCTGAGATCATTCTTATGCTGCATAATTCACCCGTTCCATGTTTCTCCCATACAAGCAAATTTGCATTCATCACAAGAAAACTTATAGATGATTTCCAGAAACTCGCTGATTAAATGAGAGGGCAGCATGCATCCCAGGCTTTCTTAGATATGCATTCAAGAGCCTCAGATCTCGTGAATGTTAGACATACTCCTGCTGAACAAGTTCTTGGTATCATCTACAAGGTCATTTCAGAATATGAGTTTGCTTAAGTTGGAGAAACAGTCAATCGAAGACATGTCAAGCAATATCGCTGTCGATGCACCTACATTCCAACTGAAATAAAAGTAAACATAGCACCAAACGTAAGAATTATTGGGATGATGCCATTCTAGCAGTGGAATGAAATCCTTCTTCTAATCTAAATATGCGATCCATAATAATTCAGACTACTAAATACTTCCAAAGGGTTGCGTCGTGAATTATGCATGTTGTATTCTGTATTTTCTTACTATAAGACCCAACGATGCTTAAACAGCAGAGAAAACATTAAGAGCTGAGTACTTAATATTTTACATTGCTCCATAAATCAGTTTCCCTGCCAACCTCAGCATCCCGCACTAATAATGTTTGGGAGAATGTGTGAAGCAAGGCACCTGACGCATAGGGTAGTGCTGTTCACTTTGGGAATGAAGGTTATACTGTACATGTATGTGGTACCATACGTGTCATTACCTTTAAAAAAAGGAAGCAAAACTGCGAGTGGGCCTAAGTGGAACAGATTCATTTAAAAAAAATGTTTTGTGCATAAACAAGGACGAAGAAAACGAGCAACACAAGCACGATCGCGTTCTAACAGCTGGTTTTATTTTCGAAGAACCATTTACTTAAGAACCCACGGATCTGTGCTATCCAGTCAACAGAACACATCAATAGCGTATATAACAACACTTGTGATAAAAATGCCGCGGATAAGCGCGACCCGGTCAACATAAAAACAGCAATGCACATAAAACAAGCACTTAAGATGAAAAGATAGGAGCGAATCTAGCAGTGAAACAGAAGGATGACTGATGCATTTTTCCTTTAGTTTTGCAATCCAGTGCGCTTCCACAATTTCTCTCGCGGTTTGATTCCGATGCCTAAACAATATGCCGGCGCTTCTAAGTCAACGTCAGGACGCATGTTCTTGACAAAGCATAGCGAAATGCTTACTAGGGCCACCTTTCAGACTGGACAAGTGTTCCCTTAGTCTCGTGTTAATGCATCTTGCAGTCTGCCCTACGTACACATGACCACATGTCATAGGAACCTGATACACAACTTTCTTCACGCAATGAAGAAATTGGTTCTCACGCGGGTTTTTAATACTGCAGTCTTTCTTTGTATCATCCTTACTTTCAAACTTACTTTTTATCCTAGAACACACACTACCTCTTGTTTTTAGCCGAAAGCACCACTTTTACTTCGTAACTCCCAGCCCCCTTTTTAAGTCTGTGTGAAAGGCCATGCACATACGGAATCACTGAAACCTTGGAAGCTAATTCTTTTTGCCTTTCATTTTTTGTGCATAGTTCTTTGTCCTGTTCAAGTTTTTCATTAGTCTAGCACATGACGCCAGCATCACAGCGAGCAGGTACCCGGCCTCTCTCAACCGATCAACTTGCTCAAGAAAGGCAATGTTTACTGTGTGGTAACACGACTTCAACAATGCTGACGAGCAACATGAAATGACTATGCCATTCTTGACAAGCCTATTGAAACTTCATGCGCGAATTTTCGTTAGGGCTTGCGTTCTATAGCGGCGCTGATAATCGCGAGTAGCGTTCTAAGCATGAAATGTGCCTTTTTAAAATTCCTTTCGTGGGCTTTCCGTGATTAATTCATTGAGTTTCGTAGTTCCAGTTTGTCAAACGACGGTTATATTTTGAAAAAAAAATTCTGGTATGTTACGTACTTTCCTCTGTGTAGTGTGTCGATTTGCGTAGATTTCTGGCTTTCCTGTTTAATGCGTCGAGTTCACTAAAATTCAAAGGCCGATTTAGCTCGAAGCTTGCATGACGCGACCATAATCAAATAACTCCGACGACGCAGCAGCTCCGAAGTGACGGTTTGCACTATCCGCAGGATTTGCCACATTATCTCTTGGAGATAAGCAGTACACTCGTCACTTGTAGAAGGGGCGAAGTTCTATGCAACTGGCAAAATTTCAACAACGCGACAAGTCACGTCGATTGTAGCAATTTCAAGTTTTATAGCAGACGGAAAAATCTGGCTTTCAGTACTTGCGTCGTTCCATAATGTTGTGAGATAAAAGCGCTGCATGCATAGCTAAAAACTATGAAAGAAGCAAAAAAAACATTAAAAGTTGGACATTTTACTTTTGTGTGGTGATTGATATGTTGTGTTGATTTGCGACTATGAAGCTAGCCCCAAAATATGCCTTAATAAGACCTTTCTTATGAGCTTACGCTTCTCGAGTTATCAAATTTCTGCATTTTCTTTTTATTCTCGCTTAACTGAATTTTTTCTATACAGGATTAAAGTGGGAAATCAGCACTAATAAGGACGCCACCAAAGAAAGCACAACTCCGGGCTCTCCATAGGAACGTTAGAGTGGACCGCCACTTGGTAAGCGAAAATCAGGCCAAAAATGGCTGTTCATTGCAGTGCGGAAAGGTATGCTTATGATGAAGCACACGAAGAAAAAGCTCACATTTTGCCAGATCAAAAGTGGTGTGGGGCTCAGAAAGATACAAGTGTTTACAATATTGCTCGCATGCGGAGAACATTGAAGCACTTACACGAGCTGTAATGTCACTAGAGATAGACACAAACTCGAGAGCCTCTCACTAATTTCTGCTGATTTCAGAACAGTGGGAAGTCACTGAGTTTAGGCCAGTGTAAATGCAAGTACAACTGAATGCCAGTAAGTGTAACGGACATACACGAGTGCCCCTGAGAGCCATCTGACAATGTGGACCAATTAATAATTACCTGCAAGTGTGAGGAAATATGACTGTGAAATAAATAATAAGCCCAGGCATATTGAGTTGATTTGGAAGAGGCCAAGTAAATGTGAAATGTGTTTGTACATGACGTGAAGAATGCAACTGAATTTATGTTTCTCTCTTTAGTTGCTTGCCAGAGCATTATGTGTTTGTGCCTATTATCATGGCTTGATCACTTTGTTAACACTGTGTATGCACTCATTATATTCAGAATAATTGGGGATGGACTTTAGTGTTAATAATGCTAGTGAAGTTTCAAATACAATGCCGTATATTCAAAGGTCGGACACATTCGCATGTCTTTCACAATTTCTTATGAGTTATTCACATGTGAAGTGTGTGATATGGAATGTTCAGCTTTCTGTAGTATATCATGGACACCGAGTTTTATAATGCTGACACGTGCTCTTGGAGAAAGAAGGTAGAAAAATAGGAAGACAGGCAGGTTCACCAGCGTGCGGTGAACCTGCCTGTGACTGTGCTGAAGTGACTGAAAGCCGAATGAAAGCCGAATGACGCCGAATGAAAGGCAACAGGAGAGCCGAGATTTAAAATAGAAAGGAAGAGAATGTGTGCACATCAATGCAATGCCGTGCACTACAGCAACAACCCACATGTCAAGTAGCAGGGCAATGCAAGGGTGTTGAACGCAGTCTGAACAATTGTTCTCTCCCCCAACAAGGTGTAATTAAGCGCAGTGAAGTGCGGTTTTTTAGCCACACCAAAATGAGGGAAGTCAAATAAAAGACCCCGAATCGTTATCTCGCAGTCTCAGAAACTTATGGTTAACATTGAGATCTGTTTTATGCAAGATCGCTACTATATTGGCCTCGAACAACTATTGAACAAACATAGCCCTAAGAGGGCCAAGGTGAAGCAGTTTTTGGAATAGTCTAACATTAAGTGGCATTTCTTTTTCCTTCCAGGTACGACGGTCACCTGGAGGCCCAGGAGTCATCAGGACAAATAACTCTGAATATATATGAATGACATCTAATGTGTTTGCGATGACGGAGCAATTATGTTAAAATGAAACACATTTAAAACTGCTTTTTTTTTCTCTTGTTAGCAACGTAAACATAAATAACTTCACTTTGGATTTCTCTGCATTCACCCAACCACTGCGGCATGTATGAGGCACTGCGGCATGCGGCAATGTGCTCCGCAAGACAAAAGATTTTTTATGTTGCTTGGCTTCCAAAAGAGTTCTTCAATTCAAATACATGCAAGGTATGTTCGAAAAAAAAACATACATTTGCTTTAACATCTTTATTGCTTATTGTACAACATTTTATGCATGTCCCGTTCAAAGTAGTCCCCGCTTCTGGCAATGCATTGTTCCTATCATCTCATCCAATTTTGGAACACCTCCTGGAACGCTTTTTCTGCGATGGCGCGTAGGTCTCATGTCGCATTGTCTTGAAATTGCTTTTATTGGTTGGAAGCGTCGTCCTATCAACGTGATTTTAAGTTCAGGAAACAGGAAAAAGGCTTCTTGGGCTAGGTCGGGAAAGTACGTTGGATGGGGCACGAGAGTGTGATGTTTTGCTAGATAGCTGATGACAAGGAGCGACGCGTGAACTAGCTCATTGTCATGCTGAAACAATTAAGTCTGGGTTTCTCACAATTCAGGCTTCCTACTGCACACAACATCCCGCAAACGCGCTAGAATTCCTTGGTAGACTGCCTTGTTTACAATACGACCACGTGGTACAAATTCCCTATGGACTATATCTTTCCAGACAGAAAACACCACCATTACCTTGATTTTTTGCTGACTAATGCGTGCTTTCTTGGGCGAGAAGACTGTTCGCTAACCCACTGCGACGACTGCACTTTTGTTTCAATAACAGAGCCACAAACCCACAGTCTCATTGCCTGTTGTGATGTTACAGAAGTTTTCATTATCATTGCCAGCGGCATGCAGTTCCCGGCTTATTTCAACACAGGGGTTTCTTATCGACACTGAACAAACGCGGCACGAATTTCGCACTGACACGACGCATCTCAAGTTTGTCATTCTCAATAGGATGCCATGATCCTATGCTGATGCCCACTTCGTCAGCTAGTTCTCGAACAGTTAAACGACGATTTCCACGAATCGCAGCACGCACTCTCTTGACATGGCCACCATCGGTTGATGTGGAATGTCGTCCAGGCTTGGGATCGTCACCAACCAACATTGTGCCTTGTTCAAAATGCTTAAACTACTCATAGCACTGAGTGCGACTCATACAGTTTTCCCCATATGCTTGGTTAAGCAATTGAAATGTCTCTGTGAAAGTTTTGCCAAGTTTGTAGCAAAATTTCACACAAACACGTGTTTGTGTTTCGTTGTTACTTTGGCACTAATCCAACAAACAGCTTGTACACGTGCACACTAAGGCGGCTGTAGCTCATCAACCAATGGTCAGAGCGATAAGCGGCAAATGGCAGTTTGTTGTCTAAACCCGCTGCTACATGCGTTCAGTAGCCGCAGCGTGCTCTCTACCAGTTTGCGTGCTATTTCAAAAGTTTGGTTTCTTTTTGAACACACCTCGTACATTTTCATACAGCGCTTTCATTCTTTCTCTTTTTTCTAGTCATAGATAGCTATTTTTCATTAAAGCTGCGAGCACTTAGCTGTCTAAATTCCTCATTAGATAACTTATCCATGGAACATTTGACCTTACAGTAAGTTTAGTACATTGTGCGTTTTGTTCCTCATGTTGTAGTTATCGGCTATTTTACGTAGTTTTTGTTATAAAAAAAATATTGTTTAATGAACGAGAAAACGGTGAACTGAGAGACCCAAATTTTGTTGGTCGCAACTGCATGAAGTACATGCAAGTTAATGCATTATGCTTGTTTCCTGTAGCAGTGTGGCTTTTATTTGTTACTGTCAGAGCTTGGTATATAAGTCACCATTCTGTGTTGAAAACCTACAGTGAAACTATGCTGGGCACTTTTCACTTTGTTGTATTGTAAATAAATCATTCTCCTTTGAAAATTATGTTCTTTGTCTGTGTCTGCATGGACGTACATGTCTGCAACAATGTACAGCATGCTTTCAGATGGCGTACACAGATGAAATGGGCATTCTGCAAAAAGCATACTTACCGTTGTAGGAGAAAAACGTGTGCTTTTAATAACTGTGCATATGGGCGCAGTTGATATAACGAAGGCAGAGGCACTCAACCAATGTACACGACAACTAAATCCGAATTCGATCGCTCCTTCGAGATAATTAGGTATGCTAGCGGGCAGTCCATCTCACCTGCTTGCAACCACTTCATGGCACACCTTCCTTTACCGGACAAAGCACAATAGTGCGTGCTCACTTATACAGCGCGTGCACTTTATTGCAGTCTGCACGGTGCTTTCATTTTCTATTTTTTAGATAACTAAAAGTAGTTTGTGCATGAATGCGGCTCGTCTTGCGCATGGAGATTCACTTGCATTCCAGATAGCAGAGAGTGCTCATTGCGGTGGTGCTGATCACACAAATGCAGCGCAAGATACAATGGGCAAATTGCGGTTATTCCACGTTAATTTTGCGTCGAAGTCATCGACTTGCAAGGGTATATGAATGGAACCGTTGTAAGCTTCGACACGCCGGCAAAATCCCACCTTATTGTGCGAAATTTCAAACAGCTGATTCGTTCACCTTCAACGACAGTCGCCGCAGTAACAAGGTGACCTTAGCGTTTCGGCCGCACCTGTCGCATTCCGACGGAAATGCAAAAACGCTTGTGTCGTTCTTTTGGTGCTCGTTAAATAACTCCAGGTGGCCACGGTTAATCCGTAGCTCTATATTATTGCGTCCCTCGTAATCCACAGCAGTTTCCGGACGCTAAGCCCTATAATATAAATTCTTAACCACGCCTCGATTTCTTACCTGCCTTCGTTCCTTTAAGCTCGACGGTACTGCAGGTATGGCCACGGTAGCTCGTTGCAACGTCGCATGCATGCGCCTGGCAGGTGAAGAGGTGAAAACAAGCTAGCGTGTGCAAAGCAGTGAAGCTTCCGATATTTGCAATGCTGTTACGGTAGGCTCACGGGCGGAGATACTGACACGCCTTGCTGCTTCAAAATAAACACTTAATCATTAACTACAACGGAACAGCATAATAGGATCGGTTCGAGAGCATTCTTCTTGATACTCACAAAAGCTATATATGTCAGTCTTTCGGACAGGGCATCCCCATTGAGGCCAGCGGAGGTGAATGGAAATACTTGTCGGTTTAACAAACTTAGTCGGGCCGGTAATATCCCGCCCGCTTATTCGACGTCTCAGAATATCCGAGCCGTATTGTCGTTATAGAGTCGAGGCAGCGCAACAGCGCGGATCAGTTTTAACCGAACCTTCTGAACGAGGTTGAAAGTTTCTCAGACAAAGCCGAGTTCCCGGTTAAACAGTGACTGCAGCCGCATCATAGCGAATAAAGACAAAATATTAAAGAACCACATTTGTCTGGCGAAGCAGTTTTTCTTTTCGTGCAGCTCCATGCTCCGTAATCCTACCCCATTTAGCCTTTCCGCCTCAGATGACAGCTATTGAAAGCGCTATTCGTATACTGATACTCATTTAAATACATCTACTGTCACCAACGACCTAAGCATCGGTAACAGGTACACAAACTATGTGTGTATCACGCACGATCGCCGACGGTGCACGATCAACATAAAACGACAGCCTGGGAAACACAAATGTATCTACAAATAGCTGTGCGAGTCCTCAGGGCAGCGTAGTGATGTGGAGTAGTGGATAGCGTGTTTGGTTCTCACGCGGTGTACCCGGGTTCGATTCCCAGTGTTCCCATGTTTGTGTGAAGTGCGTTGCCATGCTTGTGTTGTGTGTCATCAATTTCCTATAATGTGGTTCTCTGCAATGTCTATGAAACGGCACTCAAAACCATAGTGGACGGCGCCTGTCTTAAAATAATTTTTTTTGTAAAAAAATACCCAATGGGCCGCATAAGATTTGGAACGCTTAGTAAGCCGGACAGATTTGACCTGAAATACGGCATAAAAATTTGGATTACACGTGACGTTCACCAAGCGGCCCTACTGTGGGCCGTTTAAATGCAGGCCGCATAAGCAAGAGCCGCATAAAATAGGCCGCATACGCAGTAGGCCGCTTACAGTGAGCCATTTATAAGCGTCGAAATTTTGATCTACTTTCCGCCATATATGCGTTGTTTAAGGCGGTATTTGCTAAGAGTGTACGCCTAAATTACGCGAGAAGGCTACTCCAAGCCATAGACTGACTAGAAGTGTGCAGTCACGCCGTGGTAGGTCGGACGGAATACGGAGCTGTAACTTAGGGTCTAGGTGAATGCGTGCACTCGTGAAATCAGATAAATTCCACTGAATCACGCGCAAGCGCGGAAAGTTTTGAAGAGAAAGCTTCATTACCCTACCTCGGGCAGCCATCCGCGACTCAACAGTTTTCACCTTGAGAGCTAGAGGTCAAACCACATGAGAGCATTAAGGCCAATTTATAGAGCCTCCATGATTGTTCTGGTTAATTTGCGAGTTTTGCAACTATATCAAACTAGTGTTGCGGACCGTTGCTCTACGTGCGCAGGTTTCAGTCCGTCCATGGAGATGACTTCCGATCGTCCACAAATTTCAATTGTAAAAATTTTTGATTGCGACTAAGTACTTTAAATGGGCCGTCGTACGGTGGTTGAAGGGGTTTCCACACAGCATCGCGGCGCAGGAAAACGCGGGTGCAGTTCGACAAGAGAAACAAAACTAGTCTGCTTTGCTCGAGTCGGTGTGGGACGGAGGCTGTCCATCATAGTCCGAAAGCGGGACACTTGCTTTAGAGGGTCGGGCAAGTGCTCGTTTTTGCTTCCTTCTATAAACTGGACAGGGAGAAACTGCTGGTGCAATAGAGCAACTCACCGCTGGTGCACTTGAAGTCGCTTTTCAGCGTTGTGCGCATGCCGAGAACAAGTGTTAGCACTTCGATCCATCGAGATGGTTCTCCGTAGGCAGTTATGGAAGATTTGAGCTGCGTATGATTCGCTCAACTAGGCTGTTACTTGCTGGGTGGAGCGCAGTGGTGCGAATACGATGCGTGCCGAGGAGGGCGAGAAGTTCCTTGAAAAGGCACGACTCAAATTGCCGTCCGTGGTCTGTTGTGATGCTGGATGGTAATCTGAAGCTCGCAATCCATGTCTGCAGGAATGTCTTTGCGACGGTCTCCGTAGACATATATCCCATATGAAGAGCTTCCGGCCAGCGAGTTAAGCGGTGGACACAGGTAAGAATGTTGCAACTTTCTTGGGAAGGTTGCAAAGGACCAGTTATGTTGATGTGGACTTCTCTGAACTAGGCGTCTGGGGCAGGAAGGCTGACATTGGACTCAGTGTGACACTGTATCTTTGAACGTTGGCACTGAGTGCCTGTGCGCGACCAATTTCCGATGTCTTTATTCATGCCTGGCCACAGGTATCGCGTGGTCACAAGTACTTGCGTTGCATGGGCTCCCGCGCGCGAGAGAGAGTGTAGAGAGTCGAATACACAGCCGCAAAAATATGTCGGTACAAATGGGCGTGGTGTGCCTGTGAGCATGTGACATGTGAGTAGCTGCATGCATGTTTGCAAGGGCACGTCTTGAAAAGGAGTCGTTGAAGAATTTCTTAACTTTCGGAGCTCTTCATCGTCATTTTGCTCCAATGCCATTTTATCAAAGTCGATCGAATTTTAATGCAAAGTGACATTGCTCATTTGGGCACATGAGAGTGCATCAGCTGCTGCATTCTCAGAGTCAGGTGACATGGCGAATATCAGTGCAGAATTGTGATATGAATAGTTGTCTAATTTATCTTGGTGACAATCCATCTGATTTGGTCGTGAAAGCGTAGGCTTATGATCAGTGAGGATATAGAATGACTTGCATTCCAAAAAGTGGCGGAAATATTTCACTGCCACATAGATAGTGAGTAACTTAGGTCCGTAGGTGTTGTAGCAGGTTTCTGCAGGGGAGAGGGTTTTTGAATCGAATGCGAGAGGCTTTCATTAATCCCCAATACATCGCTACAGTGCGGCCCCCACATCGTTGCTGGAAGCGTCTACCACAAGGCGGGTCGGTGCGGCTGGCTGTAGATGAGTGAGAAAAGCTGCAGTCGCCAGGTGACTTATAATTGTGTTGAAGGCGGCGCGAGCTTCCTCCGTCCATTCCAGCGGTGCTGTGTCTGTCCGGGTGTTAAGAGAAGATCGTTTAACAGCTTCAGTGTGCGCGCACAAGCTGGTATTAAACAGCGATGAAAATTGAACACTCGAAGAAATTGTCGAAGTTTTAGCTTGTTGACCAAAGTGGGAGGTTATAGCAGCTTGTACTTCGGCATTCAGTGGTTGGATACCATCACACGTGATGCGATACCCCCAAAATCGGTTTCTGCAGCTCCGAAGAGGGATTTATCTCGGCTGATCACAATTCCGTATTCGTCCAGGCGAGAGAATAGTTGCCACAAATCGGTGGCATGTTCCTCAGCCGGAGTGCTAGCGACTAGAATGTCGCCGACGTATGAATAGCAGAAATCCAAGCCTCGGGTCACCTCTTCGACAAACCGCTCGAAAGTCTGCGATGCATTACGCAGTACCAAAGGGCATTCTTGTGTACTCTTATAAACCGAAGGGTATCGTGACTGCTTTCTTGGGAATATCGGCCGCTTCCACCGGTATTGTTGATGAGCTTTGAAGAGGTGAATTTTGGAGAACACAGTGGCTCTGTGCAAGGTCCCGACAAACTCATGCAAATGGGGGACAGGACAGCAATCCGGCTGTGGTACCTTGTTGAGGGAGCGGTAGCCACTCACCTGGAGGTGACTGGAGTCACCTGGACGCCAGTCACCTGGAGGAGACTTTGGGACTAAGTGGAGCGGGGATGACCATGGACTTGAGGATGGGGCCCAGAATAACGAGTGCAAGCATATGCTCAAATTCACGTCGGGCAATGTTCATCCTCTCAGGTGGCAGGCGGCCAGGACGGGCGTGCACTGGGGTCCCGATATGATGTGTCACGCCGTGCTTGACAGGACATGTGGTGTTCACAGGAGATGCGAGGCAGGAAAGGTCTTTCAACGAGTCCGTGAATTCGTGGTGAACATTCGATCCTTCCAGTCAAAGGAACGTTGACGTCATCATTTCCGTGGAGGACGGATGCTGTAAATGCTCAAGTGCATTGCTGCATCTTGTAGCCGTGAGTTCTGCATGATTACAAGAAGTCTGTAGTGGAGACGAAAATCTGCTCGGATCATCGCGTGCTTCACGTCTGCCACAATGAATATCCTACGAAAAATTCGGCGCAGCCGAAAGACCATCGTTAGAGATCGCTGCCCATACGTTTCGATTCGCGTGGCGTTCATGGCTTGAAATTGTATGCGGGGTGACCTCGGCGTTCCGCACTCGTCGACGGAATTGCACTGACTTGAAACCTGTCCGACAGGAAGCGGGTTCTTGAGACTTTGGCCAGGACATAAAATAAGTGGGATTAGGAATGGCAGAATACTTGAGACGAATGCTTTCGTGCAGTTGGCGGGTTATCGCTTTTAGACGGCGTTTGCTGTTCTCTTGAAAAACGAACGTCTTTTGCATTCGTAATTTCAACGCGTGGCTGATGTTGAGCTTTCTTGACGCACCCAATAGCAGATGAGAAGCGCCATGCGGTTGGGCCTGCCGCACCATCCGCTTTCTGTGCGCGGCCGGCATGTTTCCCTGACGGGTGCAGGGGGCCACGCACTTGCTTGCATTTTCTCTAAAACGGCGATAATTCCAGAAGATGCGTGCAGTTTCAGGAGAAGATGATGCGCGGTTGCGTGAGATGGAGCGCGGGTGTCTCTATCGTTTGTTCTTCAATGCTTCTAGAGTGCACGCAATCCGCTAGACTTCCGTTTTAGGATACTTCAATTCCGCTATTGGATTTCCCGTGAGTGAATCCGGAGAACCTTCATTCACTTTTGCGGTGCTTTCAAAAGCAGAAATCTCCTATGCCGCGACTGCCAGCACCCTGTTTGCAAGAGCGGAGAGGCCATCCAGGGGCAAGTCCCCTGCCGTTTCCAGGACCATGCGCACATTGGCAGGGAGGCGCTGGAGAAACTGTTAGCGGAGGAGAGAGTCGTTCATCTTCGACGCGTTGTCCCCCAAAAGCTGCCGCATGCAGCATTATACCAGCGATGTTTTGCGGTCACCCAGGTCTCGCGCCGTTATTAGCTGTCGCAGGCGCATTTGCTCGGAAAGGGTGGGGGAGGTGCGTTCTGCTCCGTCGGCTGCTTCTCACAAGGCGCCACACGCGCGCCGTATCTTGAAAGTGATCTGCGATGTGGGCATAGTGCGTGCCCGCGCGCCTTATCTTCAATACGATTTGCGATAGGGACAAAGTGCATGCGCTGAGTGCCGGTAGCTTCGTATGCGCTGTGCTTTCGACCTTTAGTTTGCGTTGAAGCGTAGACGAGAGACAGCACGAACGTCAATTTGCTCACTGGTGCTTGCGCGCTTTCTCACTCCGGCGTTTTCACAGTGAGTTCCTGCGGTCATCTAGCAAATTGTGTACATGTTTCGCTGCGCGCGCCTGACACCATGCTCGTCGATTGAGTTAGTAAGCGAATGTTTAAAACTTTAAAAGGCCAATTTCAACTACTGTCCTTGCTTCGTATAGCCCTCTAGTAATTTGCTATTGCAATCGATGAACGCCTTTCAGGCGAAACTGCGACATTTTCAGCAGAAAATCCCTTTTAAACTATTTAGATGACGTTCATTCTTTACAAATTATTCGACGGATGAATCCGTAGCATGACCTATAAACAGAGGCTACTGCTGCAATGCTAGCATTTCTATGGCGCATGCCTCCAAGGACTTGCACACGATCTTTCTGATGAGGCAGCAGTGCCACTGGCGCTTACACATTTTAGAAAACCACCCTTTCATAACTTATGTTTTACGTTCATAGAACACTTTACAGCCATTTTCATAATTTTTATACATTTATGTTCCACCACAGCCGTGTTCCATCAGGGATTTCAACTTCATTCTTTCATTACTTGCTCATAATAACTTGCATGGCGCTCTTTGGCCAGACATGACCCTTGCGCCAATAAGCATCACATATCAACATCATCATCATCTTTATGAGTGGAACGCGACAGCATTCAATGATCCCTGACTACTTCTCACGCTTCCCGGCAACTGCAGCTTAAACGTCGTCATTATCGTCATCAGCCTATATATATGTACACTGCAGAACGAAGGCCTCTCCCTGCGGTCTCCAATTGCCCCTAGCTGATTCGAACTTGCGCCTGCAAATGTCCTAACTTTATCACCCCACCTTGTTTTCTGCCATCCTCGACTGTGCTTCCCTACTCTTGGCATCCACTCTGTAACTCTAATGGTCCACCCGTTATCCATCCTATGCATTACATGACCTGCCCAGCTTCATTTTTTCCTCTTAGTGTCAGCTAGAATATCGGCAATCCTCGTTTGCTCTCTGATCCACACCGCTCTCTTCCTGTCTCTTAACGTTAGGCCTAACATTTTTCGTTCCATCGCTCTTTGTGCGGTTCTTAACTTGTTCTCGAGCTTCTTTGTTAACCTCCAAGTTTCTGCTCCATATGTTAGCACCGGTAGAGTGCAATGCTTGTACACTTTTCTTTTAATCGAAAGTGCTAAGCTCCCAGTCAGCATTTGGTAATACCTGCTGTATGTACTCCAGCCTACTTTATTCTCCTGTAAATTTATTTCTCATGATCTTGGTCCCCTGTGAGTAATTGAATTAGATAAACGTCAATCGTCAGCCTATATTTATGTTCACTGCAGGAAGAAGGCCTCTCCCTGCGATCTCCAATTACCCCTGTCTTGGGCTAGCTGATTCCAACTTGCGCCTGCGAATTTCCTAACTTCATTACTCCACCTAGTTTTCTGTAGTCCTCGACCGCCCTTCCCTTCTCTTGGTATCCATTCTGTAACCCTAATGGTCCACCGGTTATCCATCCTACGCATTACATGGCCTGGCCAGCTCCATTTCTTCCGCTTAATGTCAACTAGAATATCGGCTATCCCCGTTTGTTCTCTGATCTACGCAGCTCTCTTCCTGTCTCTTAACGTTAGTCCTAAGATTTTTCGTTCCTTCGCTCTTTGTACGGTCCATGACTTGTTCTTGAGCTTCTTTGTTAACCTCCAAGTTTCTGCCCCATATGTTAGCACCGGTAGAATGCAATGATTGTACACTGTTTCTTTCAACGACAGTGGTAAGCTCCCAGTCAGGATTTGGTAATGCCTGCCGTATGCACTCCAAGCCCAATTTTATTCTTTTGTAAATTTCTTTCTCGTGATCAGGGTCCCCTGTGAGTAATTGACCTAGATAAACAGTACTCCTTTACAGACTCTAGAGGCTGACTGGCGATCCTGAATTCTTGTTCCCTTGCCAGTCTATTGAACATTATCTTTGTCTTCTGCATATCATCTTCAACCCAACCTTACACTTTCTCGGTTAAGGTCCTCAATAATTTGCTGTAATGCGTCCCCATTGTTGCTAATAGTACATTGTCATCTGCGAACCAAAGGTTGCTGAGATATTGGGCGTTGATCCTCACTGCTAAGCCTTCCCAGTCTAAGAGCTTGAATACCTGTAAGCATGCAGTGAATAGCATTGGAGAGATTGTGTCTCCTTGCCTGACCCCTTTCTTGATAGGTAACTTTCTACTTTACTTGTTGAGAACCAAGGTAGCTGTTGAATCCTTGTAGATATTTGCCAAGATATTCACGTACGCCTCCTGTACCACTTGTTTACGCAATGACTCTATGAATGCTGGTATCTCTACTGAATCAAATTCCTTTTCGTAATCGATGAAATTCATATAGAGAGGTTGATGGGATTCCGCAGACTTCTCGATTACCTGATTTATGACATGGATATGATCCATCGTGGAATATCCCTTGCTGAAGCCAGCATGTTCTCTTGGTTGACTGAAGTAAAGTGTTTTCCTAATTCTATTGGAAATTATCCTTGTTGAATATTTTGTACAATACTAAAAGCAAGCTAATGGGTCTACAAATCTTCAATTCATTAACGCCTCTCTTCTTATGGATCAGTATAATGTTGGCATTCTTCCAGCTGTCTGGTACGCTTGAAGTCGTAAGGCTCTGCCGATCCCAGAATAGTGCAGGATGTTCAAGTGTCAGGTAGGGTAAAGTGCTGCGACCGTAGGATAGTGAGCTCTAGGATTTCTCTCAATTTGAAGAGAAAAAGGATAACATTAGTCAAGAATTACATTTTGCTGCGTCTGTGTAGGTTTGGAAATGTGATAGTTTGGATAAATCTGAGAGCTACTACCTCTTGAGTGCAGAGCTTTTTGTTAGGGTAAGGGTAAATGATGTGCTTCAGCCGCTGGATCTAGAGGCGCTCGCAGTAATTGGTAGGCAGGGGCACGAAGCTAAAGGGTGGGGATTGATGGGACGATTGGTTTTGCCACGCTCGGCTGATTAGCGCTCGAGCTAAGGTGTTCGCCCTTTCTTTCCCCTCTAGTCCCGCATAGCCTGGCGCCAACGTGATTTCACAGAATTCTTGCAGCCTCGGGTTGAGGATCTTAGCCGCCAGCAGCGGTGTTTTGATCCATTGGCGAAGTTCGACAGGCCTGTTGCGAGTCGGTAACGACATGAACTTCACTGCCCACCTTGTCTTGTTGCTTTATTACTAGCCTTAGCTAGCCGTAGCTGGGGTATCTGCCCTCATGGACGCCGCGAGGGTTAAGGAGTTGTCTCTCCCGTTCACGGCGGCTACGGCAAGGAGGCCCCCTTGAGGGTATACCGCCACGTCCACGTACGTTACGTACGGGTCACCTTTGAATTGTCGGCGCTGTCTATCGATGCGAACCTTGCGTCATCCTTAATGGATTTCATGACTGATGCGCTTCGAGGCGGGGCTCGCCTAGATCTTGGCCCATGTCTGTGCCGTACACAGGGTAGTCTTGAGCGAGGTGCAAAACTGCGCACAATTTTGCTGCCACAGCTCGGCCGCGCAATTTCTGGCTTCTTCTGTTATAAGCTCGTTTCGGAGATGGAGTTTTCGGTTTAACCGCTGTCACTTCCACCGTTTGAGGAGGCCCTCACGGGCTTCCCAGAAGTGTGAGAGCCGGCGGTCGACTTCGGGCGTCTCGACCGCGCACTGGATGGTTTTGGTGGTCTGTATGTGGGCGTCCCGAAGGTGCTGCATCCATTCCGCATTGTTCGTTATACCGATTTTCAGCGGTGGGTACTGCATTAAACCTCCCAGTCCGTGAGCATAATTTCGCCAATTGCTCTCGTGAGTTTAGGGGTGGATACCTAGATGCTGAGGATGTAGTGATCGCTGCCCAGTGTTTCGCCCAGGTGCGTCCATTAGTATTCCCTTGCGTTTTTTGACAAATGACAGGTTCGGAAACGTGTCTTGACTGACACTGTTGTCTACTCGGGTTTGTTGGTGGAGGTTGGTTATCAATTCGAGGCCCGTGTGGTCAACCGCGCCGAGAAGCGAAGCAACCTCCCCTTGTGCGTGTCTTGTTGGTAGCCCCAAGCCGTCTGTCTATCGTTCATGTCTTCCACCACTACTAGAAGATTGCTGTTAGCGGCTATCGCGCTGTCGTAAATGATGTTGCGGAAGTCGTCCTTCTGAGCCCTTGGTGGACTGTACAAATTAAAGATGAAAGCGCTACGTCTACCCCTCTTCTGCGGGAGGACTTCCACTATCACGTGATGTATGTCGTTACGTTGATAATGTCCCACTGCGTTACCGTTTTGTGAATAAAACCGCGACCTTCGGTGATTCCCACGTGTTTACTACGTAGAAACCACGTTACGGAAAACCATCGGCTATTTCCCGACCTCTTGAAGGCAGATGACGTCGGGGGGCATGGGTAATTTGGATGTAGAGCTAAAGCGAACTTTCCTTCTTGTTCAAAGAGCGACGATTCCACCGCCACATCTCGAGGTGTTCGTGCGCGCTGCCTGTGGTGTTAGCCATTGCTGAGGTTCATGCCGCCGCCGTCGAAGTTGGCGGCGGTTTATTCGCCTGTGCGCCTTGATGAGTGGGTTGCTGCTCTCGTCGTCGACCCGCTTGCGCGAGCAAAACTCAACCTTGCGTATTCTTCTTTCAAGGTCACCACTACTTAGTGTGTTCTCCTTGACTTGTTTAATTAGTCCATCTCGTAAAGCATCTGTTGCATCATAGCACAAATGTTTTCAAGGTACTAACTTGACTGGCCTGCCGCTGCAGAAACCGTACAGGGGAGCGAGGAGGGCGGATGGTTGTTGAGCAGCTAGGGATGGAGATGGTTGTGCTGGTAGCCTATCGTTCCGCTTTGCGGCCCTACCTGTGTGCTGTTTGTTTTGCTAAACATCGCTTCTAAGCGTTGCATGCGCTGATGAAGGTCGTTAACCTGAACTTTGAGTTGTTCTTTTCTTCCCTGATGCGCGTACATTCTGGGGAGCATTTAGTATGGTCACTGGCATTTTGAGCGGATGAGGTACTAGACTGATTCCGACTCAAGTTGTTGTTGGCTTGATTCTTCTTGCCCGATTGATTTTGCTGCTTCGACGTGGACGACGAGTTAGAAGATGCTGCTTTCCTTGCCCTCTCTCCTGGCTTACGCCACTCTGACGGATTCGGGACCTGGGATCTGACCGAGAGCGGGATCGGGACTTTGACCTGGGCTGGGACCGGGGACATTGAACGGTTCCACGAAGACTCCAATTTGAACCACCGCAGGCGGCTTCACCTTGGCCTTCCTCCATCGTTGCTCCTCATCTTCCTTCCTCCTCCCGGGCGGTGGGTGGTGCAGGTGCTTTTTAGTGGTAGTGCTGTTGTTTTTGAGCCTTTGCTTGCACTCGCGTCATCCCGTGGTGTGGGCGCCTCGCCGCAGATGGTGCCCTTGAGCGAGCACTCGTGGTCGTCCGTCGGGTCGTGCGTCCCTCAAGCGAGACAGATCTGACAGGAGGAAATCACACATGTGTTACGACTAAACCACAGCATTACTCAGGTTTCACGCCTAAGCTGCTTCGCAGTCTAGCCGAAGCTTCCTCTGCTTCCGAACGAAACGGCGGATGCGCTGATGCGTCCAACGTAATCAACTTTCGATACGCTGGCAGTCATCACGGCACCTTAGGATGCTTGTATACCACCGGGCCTTGGAGAAAGACGGTACTATCTAAACATTCTATTGAAGCACTTGACGCTACAGACGGCTATCGAAGAGAACTAGCAGAATGCTAGGCAAGCGCCTAGCGTTTAAATTGGGGGGAGAGTTTGATGAGAACAGGAAATTTGCAGCCATCAAATAAATTACCCCTTTGACGAATCGTACACTCGTTGAAGGGGTGAAAAGCATAAGTTAACGAAACGCCAATTTGAACTGCGCGCACAACAATAATCATGTATATACACACTGGCTCCTATAGATAATCATAGCTGTACGAGCCTCATCCAGCGCATGCGTACAATTAACTGCGAAAGCTATCTCTACCACCTAACAGTCGCTGCTTCGCC
>NC_051162.1:36003284-36043385 GCF_013339745.2 Dermacentor silvarum
AATTCCAGAAATACTAAAAGTCTTCATATCCTTTACCCTTTACCCTTTTACCACAACTTACGCAGAGGAGTATTGGAAATTATGCGAAAAGACTCTGGGACGTGTTAATGTAGCCTGTCGTGTAAAAATAGAGAACGACTCCAATCACAGACCACACCATTTTTGAGTTATGCCCACAAAGTTGTGCAAGAAGACAGTGTTTTCGGCTACAATTACCGAAGTTGCCATATAGCATTCTGCTGTTCTGTTCTTGACTAACTCTATTGCTGAATCAGGTCACAGCACCATGATATGATTACTGGTGCAATTCTTTAGTAATTATGTGCGAATATTGCGCTACCCTAAATTTAACATGTTTGAATAATTGAAGAAACATGAGAAGGGACCATGAGGGTTTGCAGAAATGTTCCCGTATTAGAATCGTTTATGACCCATATCGGTACGGTGGTTTTGTCATGATCACGCCAGCGCCCACTGACATCATTTATCACTTTGTCTACTACCTGTAAATAAAATACAAAAGTGTCGTTCCTTGTGCGTGAGTAGCACAATGGCAGCTGATCATTTCATATGGCCCCACTAAGCCACACCTTCCCTTTTCTGCCATGGTGCCACCAGGACATGTCAATTTCACCCTTAAATTTCGCCCTTTCAGTTTCCTAGAAAGCATGGTGAGGTACACAAGACTTACAGGTAAAGTTTTGAAGTAGTTCTGAGATTTTAGTAAAATTTCATAATCAATGTTATTATGCTGTATTTGTTTACATATTTATTACACCTCATTCGTTATTATAATGACGTACTACATAATAGTTCAGTTCTTCTACCTAATACATCATGTCTGAGATAGCTGTCCTGAAAATTAACCAGGTGTAAGCATTGCATGACATTGCCTGGAAGGCCATTCATTAAAAATGTGTGCAGAATAAAGAAAATACAGGTGTTCAATGGCACAGCCACTGTCAAAAGTTTACGCGGCTGAGATTCTGTAAATAAGTTCATTTTCAACGCAGCTACGCCCACAGCCAGTAAAAGTATGCAAAACTTTTGTTTACTCTAGACTAGTATACGCTGTAAATCCGAATGCCACGATGCGTGCCTCAGGCGTAGAAATATATTTTTTCAGCTTGAGGCGTGCGAAACCTTTGGACGCTGACTATACGTTCTGAAGGCCAGGCTGCTTTTTAGCTTATACGTGATGACAAGCGCCGAGCTCTTGATGATGGAATATTAGAGCGTAGAATTGTAGAACTTGTGCAAGGTCAGGTGACTTCACGACGCAAACCTAGCGATAGAAGCTCAGCATGCTTTTTGTTTATTAACACTGATGATAAATGAATAGTCAGAGTAAATTAATGTTACTGCCCGTTTCTGGACAGACTCGAGTGTAATGCATACGTTCTATATCACTGAAAGTTCCATGGTAATTCCATACAGGGCATTCATATTCTAATTTTGGCCTGTCTTACGCCTACCGAATCTTTAGCAATGAGAATAGGTAGGCAATTGCTTCTTGGGATGTAGCCGAGGCCATGGTAGATGTGATTAGTAATGCGGTATATGTGAGTAGGCTGACGGGGATTATTACATGAAGTACGTCAACGTACCTAGGTTATGTCACGGTGGAAATTACAGAGCCCTTTATTGTATATATGTTGAAGTCATGTGAGAGCGTCTCTGCTAAAAAGTTATAAGTTTAATATCACGACTGAATAGCCTTCTGTTAAGCTGTTGTTAAAAATACTGTGTACGAAATTCAATTGTGGTTTAAACTGCAACGTTATCAGCGTTTCCAAAAGAAAGCGACTACAAGTCCATCTTTCTCGGGCGTTCATTTCACCTAGGGTACCACTGCCTGACTCGTGACCTTTATATTTTTAAATCTGCCCCGATGACGTTAGTTACGTTGCGGAAAAAATAAATACCCTTTCTAAAGAATGAACCATCACAGCTTCTCGACAAAGCGCGGTACGTTGGCGCAAGTCGTCATGTGTGATCACGATAAGAACGACCACCCGTCCTTAAAAATGACTTGTCACTCCCCGGTTTTCTTTTTTTGTCAAGGACGCGACTAACCCGTAGAAGGGTAATCCCGACTTTGGCATGATGCTTGCGAATTTTCTGGCTCCGGACGAGCGCGTTCTTGTGTATAATTCAGGCGCCTCGCATCGAAAGGCTTACACCTTTAAACAGCGAAAGGCTTTCACAGTCACTTCGGTAGCTCCACGGAAAACGCGGAAAATCAGTCCACTTTCAGCATAAGCGCTCTGACCAAAGACACATATTTGCGAGAAAGGAGCTCCTATATTACCCATAGCGAGAAATGTATCCACAAATTACACCTCATTATACCGATTTGTTTATGTATTCTGTATTATGACAAAAATATAGTTTGTGCAGTGTCAGTAGCCTAAACGTAAAATAGGAAATTGAAGTCATCACAAAGACTGTCATATATCATTAATTGCAAGAAAAGAAATTGAAACTGTACTTCATAATACTCGCAATGCAAACTTTGATGCATGTGATTCATTTCAATTTCCTATCTGTTCCGACCCGCCGTGGTTTCTGAGTGGCTATGGTGTTGGGTTGCTGAGCACGAGGTCGCGGGATCGAATCTCGGCCACGGCGGCCGCATTTCGATGGGGGCGAAATGTGAAAACACCCGTGTACTTAGATTTAGTTGCACGGTAAAGACCCCCAGGTGGTCCAAATTATTCCGGAGTCCCTAACTACGGCGTGCCTGATAATCAGATCGTGGTTTTGGCACGTAAAAGCCGATAATTTAATTAAAATTTTAAAACCTAGATGTTGCTAATCGTAGTGTTTAAGGGGGAATAAACATGCACTCTTAGCGCGCGCAGAAACTTCGCCGGTTTCTAGCGAGGGGAGCTTCCCGCCGTGACGCAGCAGACCCCTTCAAGCATTGACAGTGCAGCATGCTGCCGGCCGAAATATACGGGCGGTGGGGTGAAACTCGGATGTGGCAGGGGCTGCCGTTGCAACGCGAGGATAATTGGATGTGACGGACGTTCGCGCCGAAGATTAAAATGATTGTTGATATTAAAGCGACAGCTGTGCACTATGACGTAGCCAAACATGGTGGGTTTTATTGGTGGATCACGAACGCTATCACAGAGAAGGTTCACTGCAAAGCGTTTTATGGCGGGCAGAGGCGCGGTGGGGTTTAAAGCGATAGCCCTGTGGCGGCCCATGGGCAAAAAAATTGTACCTTAACTATCCTTACATGATTTGAATGCGAAAGCATTATCACTCCTCTTAGTCATTACCAATAAAGACTTCTTAAGTATTACAATCAAGTATTACGATCCTTCCTTCGCTTTCTTTTCTCTGCGTTCATTAATCACCAGACCACAACCATTCAGAACTCATCGCCAAGTAGCTACGAGTTGATAGGGTGATCCACTTTAATCCACCTTAACCAAATTTAATTTGTAGGAGGAACGTGACGGCGGCTGTACGAGCCGTGCCGTCGTTCCCTAATCAGAAGGGCGAAGGCGGCGAGCCGAGCGACGGGGCTGCGACGACCAGCGTGGCTGGCTTTCAGAACGACACTTCGCGTGCCGAGCTTGCGCCCCGAGCACGCGCTGTGCTTCTTTTTAACACGAAAGTGTTTTATTCCGGGGTCCACCAAGACTTCAGTGACGTATTTCCGTCACGGAAATACGTCAGCTTACAATGTACACGAACATAATACAAAGAAAGAAACCAGAAGAAAAAGTTCCACAAACATGAAAAATTTGGAAATCGAACCCACGACCTCTCGGTCCGCGACGATAGATCGCCGAGCGTTTAACCCATTGCGCCACAACGCAACTGCAGAGAGCTACACAGACGCGCCTTATATATCTAACACTCCTCCGTGTACCCGCGCTCTTGCTCGGGGCGGTGCCGCCGCCTACGAGCAGAAAAGAGAAGTACTGCATTATGACACTAACGCGCACCGACAGTGAACGCTTCGGTGGTCTCAGCAGTACGACTATAGTGCCTAGAATATACTTACTAGTGTGCCGACCGCCGGGCGTTTCTAATGGGAGACGCTGGCACCGCCGGTGATGCCTTCCGCCGGAGGCCACCAGACAGCGACACTGTTTGGGACCGTGCTAACCGAGCGGCGCATCGCGCGTCGCTTGCGCTTCGGATGCACTTTGGATGCGCGTTCGTAAGCGCAGTCGGTTGCGGCGCGTTGTAGCTTTCGAGCAAGTAGCATGTGGTGCCTCCGCATGTCATTGAAGACACGTTTCACTTTCGTGTTCTATACCGATTCCTATATAAGAGGGATCAACCACATTTTTTTTTTCTTTCTTTGATAGCCGGCGCCAAGGCACCGGCTGAGAGCGCCGAACAAAGCGCTCCGCGCTGCGGCGTCGGTGGGCGCTACAGGGCCCCCCGCCCAGACGGAACGTCGAAATGGCGAGCCAGTTGAGTCCTGATTGAAAAGTGTCCATGGCCAGTCCGAGTCATCAACGTGAAGGCATCGGGTCGCCACCACCACTCAGGCGGGCGGCACTGGGTGCTCCTCAACGGGCGAGGGACTCGCGGAACGGACGCTGTTGGCAGGAGCGCGTCTACCCACTGATTTGACGGACGCCACATGTCTCTTGAAGAATAAAGAAGGGGGAGGCTTGTAAGGCGAAGGGTGCGTCGACGGTGCCAACGCACGCGTTGCCGGAGGCCTATCACAGACCGAACCTTTGCATGACGTGTAGGATGCGTGCACGAGCAATGGAGTCGAAGCCCTGGACAGGCCTCGACGCGTGCCTTGCAGGTGGACGCGGCGCAACCTGTCGGGAGGCGAATACGATCCGGCAGAGCTAACGATGGGGTGCATTGCGAGTAAGCCACGGGCTGGCCAGGCAAAAGGGTGTCAAGTTCCGCAGGAATGTCCGGTGGTTCCATCGGTCCATCGCAAAAGCCGGAAGCGGGTCGATGCCGTGAGGCGCTCAGCGACGAGGCGCGAACCTCCGTCGAGGCAGTACAGGTGAAGACCCGGGTGGGCTGGGTAGGTGGAATGACCTGTACTAACTGCGCTGAAGACTGCGCTGACCGCTGGAGATATGGACCGTTCGTTGTCGGGTGTCGCAGAAGGTCGTGACCCGTGTCCACGGTGGTGGTAGCCGGCAGAGTCGGAGGCAGTGGGATCGGCACGGTACCGAGCTCGCGCGCCGCCTCGGAGACCGGCTCAGCAGACCGCGTGGAAGGGTCGGGTGCCGTTGTTGCAGGAGCGATGGCGTTGGAGACAGACCCAATGGCATGCGGCACGGTAGCCGGCGTTGGGTCGGTGATGTCTCCACTGTCGCCTGCCATCGTTGCGGGCGAGAAAGGCGATGGCGTGGCCGGTGTCATGGTCATGACGATACCCTCGGCGACAACATTGTGCGCGTACCCGCACGAAAGAGACCCCTGGAGAGAGCCGGAGGCCGGGGTCTGTGCGGTAGCGCATCGGGTGGTCGCCGAGACGGTATCGGGGCAAGTCGAGGGAGGAAGGCCTGCCTGATGGTGGCTAACGGGCGCAGGAGCAGATGCGTCTGGTGCTGGCGGTGAGGGCGCCGGCGGAGATGACTCGCGCACCGCGCGGTCTACCTCTGGAAGAGGGTGGTAGACAGCACCGAAGAAGTCGAGCACGCGCTGCCGCAGTTCGTCGTACGGGCGCGGGCCAGGCGATGGAACGCCGAGGTGGAGCTGGAGAGCAAGCGGCAGGACGTCGAGGAGTACCGCTTGCTTGAAACTCCTGGATCCAGATGTGGTTAAGCTCCAGAGCCGCCTCGAACTGAGCGAAACCATGCGCCGACGTAGCTGGACGAGAACAGCGGCAGTGGCGGGTCGAACTGGGCTCCGGCCAGGAGCCATGGCAGGGCATGCAGCTGTCGCTCGGGAAAAGGCGCGCTCTCCCGGGTCACCAATGTGGGAGAGACGTGACGGCGGCTGTACGAGCCGTGCCGTCGTCCCTGGTCAGAAGGGCGAAGGCGGCGAGCCGAGCGACGGGGCTGCGACGACCAGCGTGGCTGGCTTTCAGAACGACACTGCGCGTGCCGAGCTTGCGCCCCGAGCACGCGCTGTGCTTCTTTTTTTTTTTCTTTCTTTGATAGCCGGCGCCAAGGCACCGGCTGAGAGCGCCGAACAAAGCGCTCCGCGCTGCGGCGTCGGTGGGCGCTACAAATTCATTGTAATTTAGTTTACTTCACCTTAATTCACTTGACTCCACCTTAAGTCACCCTTCTCTAACTTGTAACTTTAATTCACTTCACTGTAATTCACCTTAATTCACAATAACTACCCAAATTTCTACTAATTAACGTTGTCATACCATTTACTATCTTCTCTATTACTACTGATTTCATTCAAGACGCTGATGAAGTCACATTGAATTTTGATACCACTCGTTGTGGATGACGCCGGCTTTTCTGCCTCATGGCTCATGTAATGCTTTCGCATTAATTACTACTGTAGACGACAACGGTCCATCTGTACGGCGCAGAGTAAACAGCTTTCCCACTTTCATTGCGATTTGCGCAGCCCCGGTGCACAGCGTCCCGTCATGCTCAGAGTTGCTGCAGATAGTTCTTGCGCGGCGACGAGGGGGAGCGTGTATACTGCTCGAGTGCACGCGATAGGAGTGAGACCGCTGCTCCGGCCTAAGCGGCCAGATGTTCTTCCTGACGCCGTGGTGGGAACGCACCTTTGCCGATACGGATGGCACAAGAGCTGAAGCAAGTGGTATACCGGCGTTGTTTCCGCCATGTTCTCGGCTCTGTGCCGAGTAGAACGACTTATATCACTTGTCAAGGCGTGACGACGCTCGGCCAACGGCGGTGCCGGTGGCGCGAGGAAAAGAGAGGCCCTGCGTATACAGGGGCACTATCCCTCACTAGTACACGGGAGCCCAAGCCCAAAGTCCACTAAAGTTTGCTTAAGAGATTTAATAGTGGAGATGTGGTTTATGGTAAATGAAAAAAAAATCACGATAAGCCAGAGAATGTTGATTCCACTGTCAATCTGCATCAAATCGACAAATTTAACACATGAAAACTTTTCTATAATCGCAATGGAACATTCGCATCACTTATGCTAAAACACTGCGTTGGATCTCACGTAAAGCTTTCATTGTTGGTGTACTTCCTCTATAATAATTATTTATGAATAATGTAATAGTAGTAGGAAAAGGGGTAGTCGTAGCAGTAGTAGCACTGATAGAACTTCAGACCCCCCCCCCCCCCCCCGAAATTATTTCGTGCTGGCATGAACCGCCGTCCAGAGCAACCACCGGCGCCGGGAATAATTCTGGATTTTGTCCACAATGTCCTTTTCACGTTCGAAAACAGATTTCGGCACGCACATTGCGAACTCGGGCTGGATTTCGTCGCAACGCCCTCGGCACCTGGACTCGCATAACGCAAGGAGCCCCATCCGAGCACAAACTTTCAAGGGTTTTTCGATAGCGAGCGGGCGCGTTGCGGCATTTCGCAGCGGCCGCGGAATCTACGGAGCGCATGGAATTCAATTCCGAAACTTTATGGGTATAAAGTTCTCATAAACTTATGACGCGAAAGGTGCACTGACATTTCCAAAGGCGTGCTTTAGATTTTCAATTCTGGAACTTTATGGGTTTAATGTTCTTATAAACTTGAGCTAACATGCGCGCACTGGAGCCCTCGTGTCCAAGCCGTTTCTGAAATGGAAGGCCGCGCTCGCAATCTTCCACACACACGAAAATACTAAATATGACCGTGACTGCCAGCTGGCAGCTCATAATTTTCTCCAAACATTTTCAGGAAGGGCGCCCTATGTGATCAATCAGCTGGACCAGGGCAGGCAAAGTGAAATAAGAGAAAACAGAAGAAAGTTAACGGCCTATTTTTGAGGCGGTTCTTTTTTGCGGACGACAAGGTCTGGCTCTCCGTGGCCATAGGGACAGTGGTCCTATGGATTTAAGCAAATCCCCTCTGCAAATATCGGTATTTTCAGAGCGCTTCTTCATTTGCGAGCTGATTGTGGAGCTACATATCTGAAGAACCATTTGGATGTTGCACCAGTAATACCTCGCATTTGAGCCCAGATGTACAAAACCAAATTATAGAAATTTGTGGTGAAATTATCAAAGAAAGCCTAGATGCAAAAGTAAATGGTGCAGGCCGCTTCTCCATATTTGCTGACGAAACGACGGATATTTCCGGTATCCAACAGTTTACTGTTCGTGCAAGGTACCTAAACAAGGATGCCAATGACATCGAAGGAGTACTTTTAGGTTTTAGCACCGGAAAAGATGCCCTCTCTCATTGCGACTGCAGGTTCCATGTAAATGTGTAGAAACGGCTTCAGATTCTAGTCACCCTTCCAGTGACCACTTCAAGCGCAAATAGTATATTTTTAACATGAGATTACTAAAAAACTACTTGCGCTCTACAATGTCTGAGGAACACATGGTTAGTCAGGCAAAGTAAAATACGAGAAAACAGAAGAAAGTTAACGGCCTATTTTTGAGGCGGTTCTTTTTTGCGGACGACAAGGTCTGGCTCGACAAGGATGCCGACGCCCACAGAGACGTCGGCATCAACGTGTCCGAAGTCATTGACCGCTTCACTAAACTTCCCCGCCGAGTGAAGTTTGTCCTTTAGATAGGGAAGCGGCAAAAATCAATGCAAGTAAAGGTTCTGTTCCTTCAGGTCCATAAACGCGTAATTATGAAAACGTATGACTGTTCATTAGTTTGTAAAACCGCAGAAATTATCGCCGTTTATTCAAACAGGTAGCGTCATGATCAAAGCTATCGTGTGAAAACGAAAATTACGAGGACATCAATAGCCAATTTTTACCGACCTTGTTTATTGAAAGCCGGCCCTCGCGGCGCTTCCCAACAAACACACTCGGATATTGGGTAGTTTAACTTGCCGCATCATCTGTGGCTTTCGTTTGGTCTTTTCTTTCCTTTTTAGCTACCCGCTTTTACTTCTGTTTTGAGCCGAAGCAATACCCTTCCTTAATTTTGGGTGCAGAAAATTTGTCGCCGCTCTGCAGGCAGTTAAATTACACACTTTCGTACTGATTTTTGCATTATTCCTCTATTATCTACCCATATGGTGCTATCGCGACCGCGGCATGGCCCAAGTACATATCACGAGTTCCTTTCAGACATAGCGCCAAAAAGTACGCACAACACACACGAAGACACGACAGACGCGGACGAGCGCTACTACCAACCGTTTATTTCAGTCAGCAAACCCTCAGATTTATAAGGTGAACCACGTACACCAGTGTCACGCCCCTTTCCCATGCGAGGTCATAAAAAGAAATCTAAAAAGTTAACAGTACTATGTCCCTCAGGTAACAGAGTTCAAATAGTTCAGTTCGGCACTGTGCAAAAGAATTGACGCTTCGCTTGTACAAATATCTGAGTTCTTGTGGATGTAGAATGCTTCTAGAGCCACTCGAGCCGTGTAGTTTGTTGATTTGCCTAAGATAGTGGTCTCATAAAATCGTGCCTAACCACACGTAAAACCACACGTAATGATGTGGGCAACCAAATGTGCATACTTGTCCTTTTTTTCTTAACTTTTAGCGCATGCTCCCTGAGCCGGTCGTTTATGCACCGTTCGGTTTGGCCGATGTACACCTTCCCGCACAACAAGGGGACGGAGTATACCACTCCTGTCGCACGCCCCAGGAAGCGGCTATCTTGGCTTGTTTGGAAACCTTCATTCCTGTCACCGCAAATTCGAGGGCAGAGCCTGGATAGCTTATTAGGAGCCGTGAAGACCACAGGAATACGATGCCTGTTCGCGACCTTCTTCAGGTTGTGCGAGACCTGATGCATATAAGGCATGGCTACGGGTGTCGCCATGCATCGCTGGGTCGCAGCCCTTTGCGCTCCAGCTCTCTTCTTTACCCTCTGCAGGATAGACTCGGCCACCGGAGCAACAAGCAACTCAGGGAATCCCGCTGCTAAAAGGCGACCAATCTGATTGGGAAAGCTTTGCTGCATTGAATGCGGGCATGACTTACGGAGCGCAGCATCCAGACATTGTAATGCGATGCCCCTTTTTACTATTTTAGAGTGGGCAGAGTCAAAAGGCAGGAGACACTTCTTAACCCGTGGGAGGTACCCTCAGCAAACATGGCCTACACTAAATTTTAGCCTGAGATCCAGGAATTGTAACCCCTCAGTTCCAAGCAATTCATGAGTGAAACTCAAAGCCTGCCCAGCTTGAATAAAAACATCTAAAATACTCCCAAGGGCAGTGAAACCGTCCTCTTTCTTTAAAAGAATTAAAAAGTCATCGACGTACCGAAGCACTTTGAATACCTTCCCTCCATTAAAAGCCAAATCAAGCGCACTGTCAATATCATCTAAAAATATGTCGCATAGAATCGGAGCCTCGCAAGACCTAATACACATTCCTCTACGTTGCAGAAAAGGCTGCTCGTTAAAAACAATAAATGTTACACTAAGATAAAATTCTAAAAGCGTTAAATTATGAACCGACAAGCAAGCGGAGTTTTGGAAATCGCATTCGCCACTCTGTTCAATGCACTTCCTAACAGCAACTAAAAGCTCATCTTGAGGTACTGAATAAAACAAGTCCTCAACGTCGACAGACCAGCCATAATCTATGCTCTCGTTGTGTTTCACATATTCAGTGACATCTTCAGATTTCCTCACGCGGAAAGGATCAACAACCGTGAGTCAATTAAGGCTCTTCAGTAAAAACTGACTAACATTCTTTTGCCAAGCCCGCCCTTCGCTCACAATGGTTCTGAAAGGGACCTTATGTATTTTTACAGAAAAGAAAACCTTCAGACTGTTCCCCTTACTATTTCTAATAGCACTAGCAAGAGCGTTCAATTCCAAGTCCTTACAAAACTTGATGAACTTAGTCTTAACCCTCACTGCATTTTTTTTAAACAGCCACAAAGTTCTTGTCCACTGCCGCTTGGGTTTTTTCATTGAACATGCCGTTCGGCATCACAACAAATCCACCTTCCTTGTCAGCTTGTAGGAGAACCAAACTGTTCTGCCAAACTGAAAGTAACTATGTCAGACCAACTAGCCCAACAGGCGGTCCTTCTGGAACATATCACGATTTTTGCGATCATAGTTTTGTTCTTCCCGGGATCGTCTGTCTTTCTATGCGTAAAGCTACTACTATGTGTGACTGCGCAACATGTCTATTTGTCTTGTTTGACGCATTACATACAGTGACGTTTGCTTAAATACGTGGATTTATTGGATACTTATACATATATTTAAACATCTTGTTGCGAGGCTTTGTGTATACAAACAGTGCATTTTGTTTCCAGTGACACTTTTGTGCCCTTTATCAACCTGTATCTTCGCACTTGTATATTCCATTCTATTTTCGCAATTCTAATCTACATCTTGCAGAACTCCTGATTCTTATATGTACTCACTGTTGTGACTATATTATCGGTGTAATTACAATACACGACCGATAAGAACTGCTCATGCGCAATCTATTGCAACGAAGGACAGCGCCATTGAGGTTTTTCCCTGGCCGTTGCATATGTACAGTCACGAGCAAAAGTTTGTGGACCAAAGGTATGGTATGATGGTATGATAAAGCTTTATTAGGGTCCCTCAGAACGCGCGTCAGCACGTAGCGGGCCGCTCCCACATCGGTACAGAAAGACCGATGACACCTACTCTGTGACTGTCCCCGCTACAATGTGGCAAGAAAAGTGCTCGCGACTGCGCTTGAAAAACTGGACAATCGCCCCCTCACAGAAGAAAAAGTTTTAGGACACTGGTCCAGACGGACTTCGGCACTCAAGGCCTTGCCTCAAGGCTCTCAAGGCTCTTCAGCAGAGCACTCAAGGCTCTGCTGAAGTTTTTAAGGGCTTGTGAATTGTGCGACCGGCTTTGAACGTTGTAGCGCGTAGGGTCGCGTTATTGCGCAAATTTTCTTACTTCAATGTTTTTTTTTTTGTTTTTCTTCTATCACCTTTTATTCCCTTTGCCCCTTTCCCCAGTACAGGGTAGCAAGCCGGTATTCACACTGGCTAACCTCCTTGTCTTTCCTTCTTTCTCTCTCTCTCTCTCTCTCTTGATGTCTCAGTCAAAATTGGAATTAGAATTGTCAGGCTGCGCCATGCACTTTTCAATATCTATAACGGTATCTAGCTGCTTACGCCAGTCCCAGTCACCCAAATGATATACTAGTTTGGGCCACTAGTTATGTGATTGTGGTCCTGAGGACGGGGTCGTCCTTCCACCGTCCTGACGTCATCGTCGTCACGATATCATCATCATCCGCTTCTCGTCATTGTCCTGCCGTCATCTTCAAGCCATCATTGTCATTCTGTCGTAATCCGACAATCGCCGTGATACTGTCATCATCATCCCATTTTCTTTATGCGGTCGTCATGAGGCTGTCGTTATTATACCATCCTTATCACTGCACATTTGGCATCCCATTGTCGTCATGGTAGTTGTCGTACCATCAACGTAGTTCCTTGTTAATTCTATCGCCGTCAATGAGTCATGGTCATGCCGTCATTGCGATGACCTACCCGGCGAGCGGGTGTCATAAGAAAGTGGGCTCATCGCGGAGACAGTGTATGTCGCATATAGCTGAAGCAATAAATATATCACAATGACCACTACACGTTACGAAAAAAGTGTACTCAGCAATAGGGTGGGTCGCTGCATTGCTTCATTGGCAATCGTAATAACGTTCAGGCATTGTGAGATACGTTTTGCCGGAAATTTTTGTTGAGAGACCTAGAACAATAAAATGTATTTGGATACTCGGACGAGTCGCAGACTGCTTTCCTGATCCGACGCAGAGACTTCACAATCTCAAATCGCCAAACAGCACTGGAGGACGAAAAAAACCTAGAAAGAAATTATGGTCGATGCCTCTTTCATAGCCTAGCATTCCTCTTTCATAGAACACGAAAGTGAAACGTGTCATCAGAGAGGCTGTTGAATGTTTCCTTCGTGAACTCACAGTGCACTGCAGCGAAAGGCGCACTATTTGCGGCAGGCAACTGTTTTGCAGATTTGCTTGGCGTGCGGTGTTCTGTTGACGAGTGGGGTCCAGCTGCCCAGTCGCTTCAGCGACAGTGCGAGCATTTTGGTCCGCCTCCGTAGTGTCTCGGGCAGCCAGTTCAATTGTGACGCCCTAAGCTTCAGGAATGCGAGTTGCAGAGTTCGTAGCGTGTGCCGCGAACGCGCGAAGGCGTTCTGCTTCACGCTGGCGTGTCTCTTACCGGACCAAAGCGAGATTCGCCCGTCGACGCCGTTGCCTTTATGCGCCACTGAGCGCAGCAGTTTTCTTAGTTGTGGCCGTCGCAAGCGAAGCAGTGGGCGGAGTGCAAGCACGGCTGACGCTGAAGATGCATGTTGAAGCTGCACTCCGTAGGCGACGAGGCCCCACAGCCTAATCCGACGGGAATGAATAACCATGTGCAGAAAGTGTCAACACCAGGTTATACCGCGTTGGAGCCTCTGCTGCGCTGTGACTACCGAGGCGCTCCCTGTCGACGCTCTTTAGTGTCATGATGCACTGCGTTATTTCACCACTCCTAGATGGCGGCGCCACCTCTGTCAACAAAATATAGTTTACTCGTTGGCGCCGAACGTCACATCCATTACGTCCGTAGCGGAAGTTACGGAGAACACGGCATAAAACACGTTCCTGTTAAAACAATGAACCTGTGCAGGCATGCACTGCAAATAAAAATACGAAAAATGAAGTCGGAATCATCAAGAAGCCAGCCGTCTGTGTGGTTTCACGAGTCTAGTTTACCTTTCTGCATTTTCTATTACAGTTTCAAACACTTATATTTTAACAGTGTCACTTCACAGTAAAAAAGTTGCTACTTACAGCTCCTTCAGTGTCGCCGATGTCTCGGAAAATTTCAGTAGAGTTCTGTATACCCGAAGCAAAAGATTTTGCTGGTCAGTTACCGAACCTCCTACCTGGACCTGAGACCTATTTATAAGAAGCTTTCTATTTTACAGACTTCACCGTCTGCTGTATGGCTTAACATGTCGGACGAATACAGAGATGCGACACAAGGAGCATTGGTAAGTTTCAGTTGCTACACTTTTTAGCTGAATAACATTGTTGGAGAGCGTACGCATTCTTTACGTAGCGTATTTAGGTAACTGATTATTGTGGCTTCTATTCTAAGACACGAGTAAATGGAAGCACACCAAAAGATTTTCGTCTGCCTGTAGCTGAAATAGCTGATCCTGGATTATCCACATTTACCCTCAGAGATACATTATGAGTTTTTTTTTTCTTTTCAGTCATGCCTGTGGAATGTTATTGTTAAAGGCGGTGTCGAGGGACAAGCCATCGACGACACAGTTGCGTTTACACGGAGGGTTGTCCTGACTTTCGGATGGACCTGAATTAACTGATGTGGCCTGGAAATTATACAGCGACAAGCAATGACTATGTCGCTGTTGAAGACACCTCAGTACGGCGCACGATTTAATTCGGACAACTACTGCGGGTGCTACAGTGACTGTCGTGTGACGAATTGTAAAAAATAAACATATCTACAACGTTATGAATAAAATTGTTCGCCAAGGGCTTGACAGTGTATTAGCTTGAGATACAGAAATTAGAGCTAGCTGGAAGGGAGAAAAAAAGCCATGCTCAAGTGTTTTACGAGAAACTCAAATCGGGCCTAACGATCTTGAAGCAATTAAACTTCGCTTCAAGACAACGTTTCTATGCAGCGTTACGGACAATAATTGTTATCGGGGAAATTCAGGGCACATATAGCTAATGGAACGCACAGAGCTTCTCTATAGTATTTAGCCTCAAGATACTGGTTAAAAAAAATGACCATGCTCGTTTAGAAATGAAGTTTCTTTTGGGGCCCATGGGTTCCAATCCCTGCACCGCGGCACTTTCGATCAATTTATCAATCAATAAATTTTTATTCAAGCTTGTACCTATATATATATATATATATATATATATATATATATATATTTTTTTTCATGCCGACACGACACCACAGCCAGTTTGTAGCAGGGGTCTGTTTGTTCACTAACAATGGACAACACGGTAACTAATATAATTACACATGTTACCATAACACCCCTTCTGTTTGCTCTGGTGGGCTCGTGATGTAATGGAAAATAAAAAGAGCGCAAAATAGAGACGGGCAAGACTGAACCGTACAAGACCTTGCTAACTTTCTGAAGCATCTCAGGATGAGGTGATAGTAGATTTGATAGTCTGCACATCTGCGAATTCAAAACTGACCAGGGGTGCTCAAAATAAAAGCAAAAAAAAAGAAACTCAGTCGGTTCTACGAAAGACCTAAATACTTTTTCATTTTGTGTTTCCAGTAGCCTAGCTTCTCACTTCTGCAAGCTGACACGTGTGTCATTAACGATGATAAAAAAGAGCCTCCAAGATCTAATGCACCACAGTGGTGATACTTTTACCCGAGATCTTTAGTTCGCCAAAGAAAAGCACGCACTCGACGCTATCGCAGTAAGTGGGGAGATGCGCATTTTCCTCATTCTTTAGTAACGACCGTCTTCTGGGACATGGTCGTTCAGGCACCTACCAGTCATCATGGGATCGTTCGCCAGAACCTATTACAGGTGGTTAAGAGATCGTAAAACCCGAAATTTGTACATGTACTGAACGCTTCTTATATTCATACAGATTGTGTGAGCGAAAAGAACCTGTAATTATGTCAAAATCATAATGAGTATATCAACAGGGAAACGTTATTAGATAAATTATGTTTGTTTAAAACATTGCTTTCAGGTGAGAGCACCTCAGTCAAAACTGCAGGCGTCGTGTTTAAGTAATATATTTATTTTCTTTCAATCAGATCGTTCTATCTTATTATAGATGCCTGATGGTACATTCTCGTGGCGTGATGAAAATTTTGACTCCATGTTACATTGCAAAGGCGTTAATACACATTCATTCAAAACACTCAATTATTGTGTACTGTAGAAGATAGCCGTTTATATCGACGATACCCCAATAACATTATTCCAGCATGAAGGCTTAAACTCTTTGCTTCTTTAGTATACCATCACGCATGTTGAAGAAAGCATTCACTCATAAATAAAAGCATGTCTGATCCTTAAAATGTGCTTATAAAAAGGGTAAATACTTTCGTATCAGGAAGTTGTGTCATGGTTAGAATTTCTCCGATGTAGAGCAAGCTACGTGGGAAACACAAGGCTTTCCAAATCTGTAGTTTGTTTTGTGAAACACTCCGACCCTTTATTTATTATTATTTATCTAATAACGTGAAATTTTTGGAAAAAGGATTTCCAATATATATGAGATTACAGTTACCGAGCGTTAGTCAAATAACTTTATCGCAACAAAATGTTTCGATTTCATTGCACCACATGCTATGTCAGAGAGCTTACCATTTTTGTGTATGCTGCCTGCTTGGTTTATTATGGTGTGCCTCATAATCAGATCGTGGCTTTGGCGCGTACGTAACACCACACAATTTAATTAAATAGTTTGCTTAATATGCTGCGTCTAACTGGTGGGATCCACGAAGTATCAAGTTTTGAACACAGAAATATCAGTGGAATTTGAAATGTCGAACGATCAGAGCAGAGATACGAGTATTTGTGAAACGAACTTCAAGAGCCGAAGAATTTGAACACAATAATTTTTATAATGCTGTATGAAAAAAATAACATGTAAAGCAACAACGAAAGCACGAATGAAGGGACCGTATTAGATGCTTGGGAGACGTACTGAATAAACTCCTTTCATTCAAGGTTGCCATGGCAGGTAACGATAGGAAATAAACAACGCAACGCAATTACGCGCTAAAGCAACACAAAAATAAGGACAACACATGTTTTTCGTGGAATCCTGAGGTCGTTCAGGCAACAAATATGATGTCCGCTCGATCTTGATAAACTCTTTTATGCAGCTGTACAGACATAGTCAAGAATGTGTTTGAATGTTAACAAACAACGTTTCTGGCTGTACGATGGGACGGCCATGAATTATCCGCGCCACCTGAGCCTTGCTTCCAGAGGAGTATCGTAATTCACACAGTGCCTCCTTGTTCACGAACTCCTTGCATGCCGTGCACTACCTGAAAATGTATTCATGGCGTTTGCGTGCTTACATAGTGTCCCCCCGACTGGTTAGCACATATAACTCACGTTGCCCCTTTCACACTTCAAGTAAACAAACTTGCCTAGCCCTACAGAAAGCCTATGGCTTGCTGTGTTGCTTATTTGTTGGTTGTTTCGTAGATACGAACACCTAAACCTTGCCACATGCTAGCCTTTTATTTTTTACGCAGGGGGCATAGCTTGTGTCGTAGAACGCAATGGCTGCGTATGTACCAACACTTCCAGGGAAGCCTCTTTATACTCAGCCGCTTAATGAGAAATTTCACCAAGGCGTGACTAGTCAGCTAAATGTGTAGCACGAAATTACGTGCACAAACTGCTTAAGTGGCAATTTCGGAATCAAGAAATGGAGTTTCGTAAATAGTGCTGCGACTACAGAGACGCAATGCTGTGACGAGACTGCTGTATCCACCACCAAAGAGGGTAATGTGTACTTACAGAATTACAAGTGGCGATTCCTTGCCCTTTTCAGAATTTTCACTGGTGCTCGCAGTATTCCAGATACTAAATCCACACTCGAACCGACAACACTTCTTCCACTTTCAAGAATACCCTGTAAATAGAAGAATACTCAATTGTGAAAAAATAGTACTTGAATGTGACAGAATAAAAAAACAGACATCTTTTTCTATATATTTCTGTGTGGTTATTTCACACTAGAGCTAATTCATTCTGGGACATTTTTTTTTTGTAACGGAACAACAAAATGGTGCGAAATACCAGCTCCGTAAAAAAAGTTGTATTTTTAAAGCGAAGTTACACTTGCCTACTTTTACGAGTTCGGCGTAGCTGCTGTATTCTGGGTTAGTCGGTATTTCAGCGGGGTTGGTTGAGAATAAGGAGAGCGTCCCAACTATCATGCACCAAGATTTAAAAGTATGCAAATGCCACGTAGCTGGACAGAACAAAGCTAATATTGTTTGGCATCGCTTGAAGATAGATTATTTTTCGCTTTCGGCTTAAATATATATTAGTCATAATTATTTCAGACACACGTAGCTGTCGACTCTCTCAGAGCGCACATGCTCCATCTGTCAAGAAACCCCGACCATCACTTAGCTTCCCTACCTGCGGAGAGACCTCAAGCGAGCTTTTCAAGAGTGATTGGCACTCATCAGGAGTGCTTATTGTCGTGTTATACGCCGGCGGCGAAGCCTTCAAGTCCCCTGGGGTGCCTGCGACAGCCTCAAGTGAGCTTTGCTATCACAGGAGTTACAAAGAAGGCGAATCATACGTCACCGGCTTTAAAGCAACTGACGCTCCTAACACGGCACCAGACATACCATGACAGCATAGGTATAAATACCGACGGTTTGACCTCACCTACGAGAACAAATGCCACATTCGTCGTTCCAGGGGTGCTATGCAGGATGCCCCGAGTTTGGCGAAACTCAGGATCTTCACGAGCTCTGGCGACGCCCCAAGATCAAAGAACAAATGCTAACAAGACGAAGTTTGTCCATTGGCACACCTCCAATTTCATTGGTTTATCTAGATTCACTCTGGGTGGCTATTATCCCTTGGGCGTTGCCATATGGGCGGTCGACAAACTGGGGCTCACGTGATCATACGGTCGGTGCACGGTCGTGCCTTCTTTCACTTGTTTGTCGTTCCACCGAGTGCAATACAGGCACAAGCAAGTTATAAAATAAATTCATTTAGTACAATAATATTAGTCACATTAACGTGGGTTGTAAGCATTTTAATGTTTCCACGATGTACACGGAATGTGTATTAGACTAATTTGTATTTAAATACGTTTCGCGTTATGCCACGAGGGGACGCTCGCCCCCCTCTTTTTTTTCTGGATTCGATTGGCACGGCTCGATACGTGCTTGCTCTAGCATTTCCGAGCACCGATTGGTGTGCGCTTGCTTTTCTCACTGGGTTTCCAACAGATCGCTCGTTGCTCCTTTGCTCTAAATTGGATTGGTGCGGCTCGCTACGTGCTTGCGCTCCCATTTCCGAGCAGAGATTGGTGTGCGCCTGGTTTTCACACTGGGCTTTTAACAGATCGCTAGTTGCTCGCGCTAAAGAAAAGCTGCGAGTAGCGCGCGCATCCAGCTACAAGACGAAGTGAGCGTCGGCTAGCGCATAAGTGGTTTGCCGCGCGCTTACCGTGTAAGCACACAGGAATGCCGGAAAGCACACATACAAGGGTCAGAAAACTACGCTTTATTTTCTTTTACTTTGCGATACACCTCCATACTGGCAAGCGTCGAGCGATGGCTTCCAACAACCGCAGGAAAGAGTCTTTGTAGCGGCTAGCCCGAGCGATCCGTGGCTTCTAACAAACGCACGAAAGGGTATTTGCAGCGCACGTGGATGTTGACTGCCACCACAGGCATCCCAGGTGGGACTCCAGCATCGGTGCAGTTACCCTGTACCCATCGATGACAAGGGAGCGCTCCACTTTTTGACAATAACTTTCTTTTTTTGCGTGTGAACGCCCGTGATGGGGTCCACAAAGTGCACGCTTTGGTTGACTGTCTACCAATGCGGATTGAGGCATAGCCCCGTTAGCATCCACTAAATTTGTGATACATTTGTATGCGGCCAATTCGTCACTTTGAATAATGGTCCCCGGTTGAACATTGGCTGCAATAATGGCGCCTAGCGTCGCCGCCTTTCGTCGGTAGACTTTGAAAGTCGCAACAACCCTCTGGTCGCGCAGAACATGCCGAAGACCCATGGGCCCCCAACTTTAACACCACCGTAATTTTGGCGGCTGGCGGAAAGTTGTCGCCCGTCATTAGGCGGCCTCGATTGTATACTTTTTCTCGCCGCGAAGAAGGCACTCATCAATTTGCGCTATCTACCCGGGGTACCAAATGGAGGTCGCGCCAGCAGCTCGTCCCTCGCGACCTTACGGGGGTAGTTCGCCCTGTCGGCGATGGTGTGCTCCTATAGAGGAAACAAGTCGCCGGTCATCTCCTTCAACAGCCATATGTCTACGCTTTTGCTCACGCAGTACGTGAGCCAAATCATTTGCCGCCTGGAGAGGTGGTCGTTCGGATGGCCGAGGCGGTCCGTGTTGGCGAAGTAACGTCCTTCGCCTCTCTGACCGTGCAGTGCAGCTTTACCGTGTAACTGCGAAAACTGATTTCGGCACCTGTTGCATCGGAAGGCAGCCTGGCTTCCATTCTGAGTCTTCCAATATAATGTGACCACTTCGCCTACGCAGGTTGGTTGGCCCGGGTTGAACCCCAGGTGCTCATAGGTGCCCCAGTACTCCGATGACGACGCCGGACCTGGCCTGGGGCTAGGGCGCGGTGGACGAGCAGCGCTTGAAACAGGAGAGAGCCGAAGCGATCGCAAGAACTTTTCCTCCGCAGCCTAGTCACATCAGTCTGTTCTCGGAAAGCATAATATGCCCGCCACGCAGTCTCCGCAGACAAGGGCGCTCGCCTAACTCGTCACACAGCCAGCGCACTGACGTTTTGGAAAGGCAAAAACGACGCTGAAACTCTACGTCGGTCATGTAGCTGAACGGGTCCAGATGGTCATATTGACGCTTGCCGCCGCTGGATGCGATGACACAGGCTGCTGCTGCCGCCGCCATGCTCCCGAGTTTAACTCGAGGGGGGTTTCGCGATGTACGAGTTTGGCCCGAGTTCGCGTGTCAATCAAAACCATAGGTCACGCCCCGAGCGAGGCATGTAACTCTTGTGCGCGCCCACCACGCTTGGGCCACGCCCAACTTATTTTTCGACAACAGCGACGTGGTGCGGAACTGAGAGGCATTAACAATCTTGACCGGCGAAATAAAACACGCTCAACGCACTGTCATCGGTGATGTACTCAGCACCACTATATAAAAAAGCGTCGACTTTCGCTGCCTTATGCATATGTCTTCTTGGGCTGTGATGACCCCACAACACGGTTCATTGCCTGCGTTGTGGCTACGTAGCGCACAGCAAATAATTATCCGCACGTCACTGTAGCTGCTTGCAAGGCATCGATGCGCCGTGGTGGACGACGATCTTGAGTAGTGCGTAGTGTTTTCCAACGACTACGTATCGCAGCTGTCATTTGAGATGGCTGCTCTGTCAGTGATATAGTGCAGCAAACACGGTCAGCGGTCAGCGCAAACACACCCAGTGCAATGGCATTTTGTCATCACAAGCACGGCACACTAAACAATTGCAACACCTTCCTGCGTTCGAAGTCTAATTTCCTAACTGCACACAAGAGCCCTCATCCACCAAAATGCGATTGCTGCGCTGTCGTTACGATATCCATCTGCGATCGCTGTTAGCTCAGCAGCAGAGGCAATCGGCAAGCACATTGGAGTGAACAACACACTCAAATTCTGCGCACATGCGCACGGAGGCACCTTCAATGGGCAAGCGGTGACAAGCGACGAACTGTGTCGCTGGGCAGCACGCTCGTGTTCGCAATGCATCGCGGAGACTTCGCGCACGCAGATAAACTGGTGCATTTTCATTGTGCTGCGTCATACGGACCCAGAATACCGCACAGCCATTATGCAGCGACAGCCCTTGCTTCTGTCTCTATGGCTAAAGTGTCGTTTCAGTTGGTAAAGCGGCGGCCTTAATAGCCGCCGCAGTGAAGCACCTGCGGTGAACAGCCATGCCGCAGCGCTGCGTTGCCATTCCCCTATTAGACAGGGAATGGGCAGATCGTTGTCATGACTGACTTTATTGAACGTAGCACTGCAGCGCCCCTGGCGACTGCTCACCGCATGAACTCCCTCGTGCGTGTGACCCTCTAGAATGTATCCGCCTGTAAGCTTTCGCCTCACTGTCGCCACTCGCGGCAAAAAAGTACAAAATTTAATAATTCATTATATGTCCGTTTGTCATCACAAATTTACAGCATTCAAAACAAAAAAAAAACGATACTTTAAGAAGTAAAATGTTGGTTATTTTATTTGTTGTATTTCAAAGTATTCGATTGAGGGAAAGTATAGGTGCAAGAATGCACCGCATGTGCCCTGTTCGCATTCGGCGGAGGATAGAAAGATAATGCCCGAAAAAGGAGGCACGCCCTTGACGCGCCCGAGAAAGGCGTGGCAAGCGGCTCACGGCAAGTGTGCAGACAGACAGCGGGACAGTGACGGTATTGCTAAATTGCGATAATACGTTGACAACGATACGCGGCGCTGGCGCGTTTTGTTGCGCAGTCCTCTGTGCTTGAAGCCCGGCAGCACTGTGCCGCGCAGGGTGCGCTCATGTTGTCATACGCGGCTTTATCTCGACATTTCTTTTTGCCTGCTGTTATTGCACGTTCCTTGCTATCTCCGTTCACTGACTGCCATCGAGCAAACTCGGGTAAAACTCGGGTGAACGAGAAAGTCGGCGCATCCTGCATAGCACCCCAGATAAGCAGGTTGCAGTTAAATTAGAAGTGTCGCACATGACTACGTGGTCATGGTCATAGCGGCATGGCGTAACTTGCAGCCCTCCATGCCGCTATGACCTGCGTTACTGAAGAGTCGGAGGACTAATGGGCCATATTTTGTGACTCTCAGGCCATATTTTGTGACTCTTCACAGTATCCAGTGTTCCTTACATCACAGAACGCACAAGCAGATGATGCCCGACATCATGGAAGTACACCAGCCTGCTCTGGAAACAGGACACAGCATAAAATTTCAGTGGATTCCTGCTCAATGTGACATCGTCGGCAACGACTTTGTTGACAGGGATGCGCGGTAACCTTCGGAAAGCACGGACGCCACCAGGTAACTTCGTGTGTTTGAGCGCAAAAAGTCGCAAGCTTTCTGGAGCTCAAGTTCCTTCAAGTGCTGATTGTATAATCTGGACCCCCTTCCTACAGCTACAAATGCCATCTAGCCTTTCCCACGGCGAAACAACCTTGCTGTGCCGCTTGTGGCTGGGAGTCGCGTTCACAATGCTGACTCCTATCGTATGGCAATGGCCAACCAATAGGTAAATGTGCGACTTCTGTAGGTGGGACAAAACCATCCAGCGCCTATTATGTATCTGTCCTCGGTACGACACACAACACAAGACCGTCGTCTGAGTCAAAGATACTAGGACCATGGCCACACCCGTCACAGGCACAAAAAGCGATTCCTGCACTAGTGCACTACTTGAAGTGCACTGGTTTAGGAGACCACTTATAGTGTCCCTGTGCATCCTCTCACATGCACTCAGTACTGTCTCTCTCTTTTCCTCATTCTATTCCCCTTTCCATTACCCCCAGAGTAGGGTAGCAAAACAGACGTTCGTCTGGGCGTACTGTTTTGCCTTTCTTCTCCTTGCTCTCTCTTAATTAGTTAATCAACTTCTCAAAGATTATAATTAGATGAAAAGTATCAATGAGAAAATAATACAGCAACATGAAAAACTCCCGATACAGCTTGCCGTTGCTCAATTCGTGCTAAATAAAAGTGTTTTTCCGAGGGTAACAGGAGCCCGGAGCCCGCGAATACAGACTAAGTGCCTCGAGAGGCCAGACGCGCGGCAATTTTGCGTGTATTTGAGCGACCGCGCGCGCCCGCCTAGCCGCAAGGCTCCGGGCGGGTGGATAGGCGTCCGCGCACTCCCCCCCGGGCGCCTGTGTCTTGAAAACCACCTGCGGTGGGGGCATAGTCCTTCCTCCCTGTGCTGCGTTTTTGCGGCTTAGTTCGCGTTGATGCTAGCGGAGGGACGAAGGTTAATTCGCTCGCTCGCAAGGCACCGCTGAAGCTTGTCTAGCTGCAACTAGCTGCATCTTCAAATGTTATATTACTGACTGCCTAAAAACTGCTCGGGCGTCGAACGCATTATTCTTGGTCATTTCGGCGTTCTGAAGGGTAATTCTTGGGCACTTCACGTACTAGATACTGCTCGAATGCTTTATGCATATCGGATCTAATGCCTCGAGCCACTTCTAAAGGCATATTTCGTTAGAATAGCGAGCGCCCAGTCGCACTAGTGTGGTGACTAGATGGGCAGGTGTGCCGACAAGCCTAGTTCACTGCTTCTCCGCGTCATGGTAGCAGCAGTGGCGCATCGGTCAGAGGCCTGTCGCGAAGAGCGCGTTATCTGTGACTGAATGTGTTGCTTTTGCGCGCCTGTTATATTTAAAATAATTGTTTTTCATAGTAAAACCTGAAAGAAAATGGATAAAAATGTTGCAATAAGTAATCTTCAAAAGCGGTCATTTATGTCGTCTGTTAACACGCTGACGGCATGATGCGCTGTGCTCGCAGTCACGATCGTTCCCCGAGTTCCTGTCATTTCCTTAGACCTTTAAGGAATGAAGTGATGACTGCGGGTGATGTTCGTGAATACCAAGCTCGTCAGACTCCGGGGCAGAGTGAAAGTGTTCCTGCACAGAAAAAAACAAGCCGGAGAGGCACCACTTGCTTCGCGCAGAATTGTAAGTTTGGCTGCAAACATGCAAGCCACGGGTGAAAATAGCATTGGTTGCGACACGCTGAGACCCAGAACTTTCCGAGAGGCATGAGCTCGGCCTTCGTCATGCTAACAAAATGTTTCAACTGCATTAGTCATGCGCGAGCGCCAATGGAAGGAACATGTCATCGAGCGTGTGCCCGTCAGGAAGATGGTGTAGATTCCGATGGCGTATGTGCAACTAATGAGTGAAACTGTTCCTTCGATGCTACCCGACGCTGCGCCTTACATATTGAAGCAAATTCGTAGGAAGTGAATAAGCAAGGCTCCGATGGTATTTCTGCTGTTGAAATAACTTGATGTGACAGCCAAACTTACACAAGCTTCAAGCAAATAGGATGCGACTGAAAAGGTCGTGTGTTCAACAGGTGAAGAATGACTATTTGTAGACAATTGAAGAAATGAACCTGCTCAAAGACGGCCGAGGAAATGAGTCTGTGTGCGAAAAATTCAGCTTAAAGTGGCAGCGGCCACGATTTACAACAAAACGACTGGCAGATGATCTGCCGCTGGCATTCTTTTTTTCTCCAGCTGAAGCGTTCATTCAGGAGTCATTGGTTGTGAGCAGCACGAAATCGAAAATACGAGCAATATCATCAAGCTAATATATTGCTGGCCTGCACTTTCTTGTGACGACCAAGAACTGGGCTCCTCAGCGTGCTCCAAAAAAGAAAAAGGTCCTTACGCTACGCTACATGTTATGGGAGGGCTGTGATGCAGTGGTGTGTTTCGTGTAAATCTATAGTTGCAGTAAAATGTTGATGTTGTTGGTTTGAGTGTGCGAATGTGTAATTAAGTATATAATTATTGCATTCAAATATGCATATATATGATCATTATGAATCCAAACTATTAGTTTTCATGCTACAAGCTACTCCTCTCATCATACATCATCGAGCAACGTTTTTTGATCAAGAACAAGTATATTTATATTGTAAAAAGCATTGTTAAATTAAAGTGAAAGCGTGTATCATTTACAAGGTAACCATCCATCATTCTTGTAAATAAATTCATCCATCCGTTACAATTTGTTGGAAGGTGCTGGGTACATCACACTGGACGACCGAGCTCTACTAATCCTTCGACGCAGCAAGCGGTTGGCCGGGCTACCACCGGGAGACGTCGACATGAGCGATTCGGACGGAGGCGACGTTCACGAAGAAATCGCAGCAGAAAGCATTGGCCCGAGGCAACCGGTTACTGGACACCTCATCGAGAAGCACGCACATTCTCAGGCAAAGCGAATGAGGACGTCGAGGACTGGTTGAGACAATACGAGAGGGTGAGCCGCCACAATGAATGGAGCACGGCTGCGCATATCTCTAACGTTGTCTTTTTCCTTGCGGCAACTGCCCTCATGTGTTTCGACAATAATGAGGGCTCGCTCACAACTGAGAACAGGATCGTGGAAGAGGTAAAGAAATGCTTTGGCGATTCACTTTCGAAAAAGAAAAAGGATGAGCAGACACTTTCCCAACGAGCGCAGTTACCGGAAGAGACGTGTACCACCTATATTGAAGAAATCCTGAAGCTTTGCGGAATTGTGAATGCAAACATGTCGGACGAGGACAAGGTCGGACACCTACTCAAAGGAATTGCCGCAGATGTGCAAAATTTTTTTATCTCTAAGGAAGACCTCACTACCCCGTCCGACTTAAGGCGTCACTGTCGTACGTTCGAGGCTCTGAAAACACGCCGCATTCTTCCGAAGTTTGGTCGGCTGGGCAACGTGACCAACATAGCCAGTGTGGACGTATCTGCCTCTAGCGACCTGGCTGCTTTAGTACGGCAAGTTATTCAAGATGAACTCGCTCATTTTCAAGGCCCAGATGCCAACCGCGTGTGCCACCAATGCTCCGTTGATAAGCACTACTTGGAGGCGCCGGCGGCCTGGCCACGACCTGCCTGCGGTAACCGCCCCGTTTCCGACAACACCCATGCCCAGAGCACCATGATCCAGCCCCCAGCAAAGAGTTTTGATCATCGACATCACAGACAACCTCGAATTGGGTCGTCTCCCGTCTACAATACGCCTTGGAGGGTTGCACCCAACATCAATGAAAATCGCAGCCCACCTGTGTGCTACAGCTGCGGGGCTCAGGGACACATCGCTAGGTATTGCCGCGGTCGCCCACAGCGTGCTCCGCGAGATCGCGCATATCCGCCTCGCATGCAACAACCTACATCCTGGCGACCATTTGTCCCTTTCCGCCCGCCACATCGAGACTACACCTACATGCCAAGGAATGACTCCCCCGTGTCCGACCGCAGCCTGACTCCACCGCCGACTCGGACACGTCGATCGCCATCTCCACGTCGCCGCTCGCCTACGCCGCCCCAGCTGGGAAACTAGCTGGTGCGACAGATGGAGGTGAGGTCGCGGGACGGTCAATTTTTCAAATGCCTCCGTCTGTCGTCATGGTAAAGAACAAAGTGTGTGTCTGTGTCGACGGTGGTAATACTGTGGCTTTAGTAGGTACTGGTGCTTCTGTGTCTCTGATGTGTCTTTCGTTCAAGAATCGCCTCGGACCGAAAGTGATGTTTGCTTGGGATGGAAATACCACATTTCGCGGAGTTGGCGGGGAAGTGTTACGTCCTGTGGGAGTATGTTCCGTCGTGATAACCGTTGGTGAAAACGCATTTCGAACCGAGTTTCTTGTACTAGCACGCGCCACGCATGACATAACTCTTGGTATTCACTTTTTACGGGAGTGTGGAGCAACATTAGACTGCAGGGCTGGTGAAATTTCACTCAGAAGTGATAACAAACCACCCGCGCCAGACGACATTTCATCGGATCGTCAAGAAGTATTTTCCGTGTCCACTGATGTACTCTTGCCTGCGTAGACGGCAATGTTCATCCCTGTGGCCTCGTCGCGCGTCCCTACTGGTTCCTGCTGTGGATTAATTGAAGCTGAATACGTCAACACTCTAAAGAAGAATCTACTTGTCCCTCGGTCACTGATCGAAGTCATAGAAGGTTGTGCTCACGTTTCGACGGTGCATGTGTCCTCCGAGTCAGTTGTTTTGCCTGCTGGAATTAAGGTAGCACGCTTTGAAGTAGATAGTGTTGCGAGCATTCGTGCGGTGGCTATTTCTATGGATGCAAACTCGCCACTCAGTGACCACTCTTTAAAATTTAGGAGCATGATTAATAAATCGCTCCCCTCTTCCCACCAACAAGCGCTCCAAGAGCTCCTTGCCCGCTATGCGTCAGTGTTTGCGTCTGCAGCCACCACCGCACGCCCGGGTACAACACTGCATCAATACTGGAACAGCGTCGCCAATACGACAGAAACCGTACCGCGTCTCTCCTGCCAAGCGCAATGTGATCACCGAGCAAGTTACAGACTTGCTACAGAAAGCCGTCACCCAGGAGTCCAATAGTCCCTGCATGGGGGCTCCAGTCATATTGGTCAAGAAGAAAGACGATTCGTGGCGATTCTGCGTCGACTACAGACGCCTAAACGCAGTAATGAAGACGGATGTGTATCCTCAGCCACGTATAGATGACGCCATTGACTGTGTACATTCTGCCACGTACTTCTCCTCTGTCGATCTGCGTTCAGGCTCCTGGCAAATACCGATGCACCCACCAGACAAGGAGAAGACTGCCTTCGTAACGCCGGACGGACTCTTCGAGTTTAACGTAATGCCTTTCGGTTTGTGTAATGCTCCGCTGACATTCGAGCGATTCATGGACACCATCCTGCGGGGACTTCGATGGGAAATATGTATGTGTTACCTGGACGACGTCATTTACGGCAAGACATTTCACGAGCACAACCAACGACTCGAAGTTGTGCTTGACTTCATACGGCGAGCTGGACTTATACTAAACTCCAAAAAATGCCCCTTTGGCGAACGCCAAACGCTTGTTTTGGGTTTCCTCGTCGACAAAGAAGGCATCCGTCCAGACCCCCAGAACCTTGCGGCCGCTCGTGGCTTCAACCAGCTGAAGACGGTGAAAGACCTCCGCAGCTTCCTGGGAGTACGTTCGTGCTTTCGGCGTTTCATTAAGGACTTTGCACGCCTAGCTCATCCGCTCACGTCACTCCTTCACAAGGACTCACCGTTTAGATGGACTACTGAATGTGAGTCTGCATTCAGTCAACTGAAATTTCTGCTCACCTCAGCTCCATTTTTGCGCCACTTTGACCCAGAGGCCCCAACTGAGCTTCACACCGATGCTAGTGGTCTGGGTGTTGGAGCTGTACTCGTAGAGATACATAGCGGACGCCAACAAGTCATCGCCTACACAAGCCGTACTCTTACCAAGGCTGAGCGGAATTACACCGTAACAGAAATGGAATGCCTCGCGGTAGTTTTCGCCACCTACAAGTTTCGACCATACTTGTACGGCCGCCACTTCACGATAGTGACAGACCACCATTCACTTTGCTGGTTGGTTGGACTACGCTATCCATCTAGCTGATTAGCGCAGCGGTCATTACGGCTTCAAGAATACGACTTTTCTACCACTTACAAGAGTGGTCGCTGTCACACCGATGCTGACTGTTTATCTCGTCTTCCGCCAGCAAGCCCGCGAAATACGGACGATGACTTATATGAATGCCTCCTTGCCATCTCCGCAGAGTTTCCAGATGCCACCGCCTTCAAGCGTGAGCAACAGCATGACCTTTCTATTTGAGCTATTCTTGACGCCGCTCGGTCACTTGCACGCGGCTCACCTTTCATTATGTTTGAAGATTTATTCTATAAGAAGAATTATTCTGCTGAAGGCGCTCCCCTTCTGCTCGTGGTTCCCCAGACGTTGAGGTCTATGATACTCTACGCCATGCGCGATGACATCACGTCAGGCCACCTTGGCTTTGCTCGGACACTTCACCGACTGCGCCAGGGTTTCTTTTGGCCCAAGCTCTGGAAGGCGGTGAAGCAGTATGTTTCCAGCTGTGCCATTAACCAACGCCATAAGCAGTCAACGATGACTCCTGCAGGTGCCTTGCAGCCAGTTAAACCGCCGACCGCGCCATTTGAAAAAGTTGGTGTCGACTTGCTAGGTCCCTTCCCCAAGCCTATTTCCGGTCGTCGCTGGATTATTGTGTGTGTGGACTATTTGAACCGGTACACTGAGACGGCGGCGCTCGTCTCAGCAGCAGACGTTTCATCGTTCCTGCTGTATACCGTCATTCTCCGCCATGTGCTCCACGCGTTGTGATTAGTGATCGTGGACGACAGTTCACTGCGGACGTTGTTGAAGAACTAGTACGTCTTTGTGGATCTGATTACCGGCATTCGACCCCTTACCATCCGCAAACAAACGGACTCACTGAGCGCACAAATCGTACGCTGACCAACATGCTTGCCATGTATGTCTCCACCGATCACAAAAACTGGGATTCAATCTTACCATTTGTTACGTACGCTTACAATATGCCAAGCACGAAGTCACCGCCTCTGTGCCTTTTTTTCTCTTTATGCTCGCAACCCCCAAAGTTTTATCGACACCATCCTTCCTTGGTCCCCACATGACTACTCATGAGGCCCGACTTTATGTTGTGCCGACGAAGCGCTTCGACTGGCCCGCCTCAGGACTCTCTCCTCTCAAGATCGTGCCAAGACTCGTTATGACGCTCGACATGTGCTCGTCACATATGCTCCTGGGGACTTTGTTTGGCTTTGGACACCTGTGCCGAAAAAGGGGCTGTGCACGAAGTTTGTGTCTCGATACACTGGCCCATACGTCATACTGAAACGACTGAGTGACGTGACCTAGGTCATCACAAGAGTGACTTCGCACAACCAGCGGTCACGTAACACGCAAGTCGTGCATGTCGCCCGACTCAAACTGCACCACCGTCGGGCTATGTAACTCACTCGGAGATCTTCGTCTGTCCCCGGAGAAATTTTCACGCTGCTGTGTAACTCGCTCGGCGAGCTTCGTCTGCCCCCGGAGAAATTGTCCCGCTGCACGGCGCAGCCGAAGCAAGAGGAAGTAGAAGTGTGCGCGAGGAGCTGGCCGCTGCCTGTTCGGCTTGGATGACCCTCCTGTCCCTTGCGCTACGCTAACCATCCATCATTCTTGCAAATAAATCCATCCCATCCGTTACAATAAAAAGAAACTGCGCTTAATGTAGCAAGTTGGCGTCCCGCGCTTTATTTGTTTCAAATCCTGTTTGACGGATAATGAGAGGGTAAAGAATGTGGCGACGGCGTCTGTGCACGTAGCCGACGCTTCTGTCGTTCTAACGGCACGCGCGTCGGAGGTGCCGGAGCGGCTGCAGCAGAGGTGGCGGCAGTTGCATGGGAAGTGCGGTGACCGCGGCGGCGCTTGCGTCGGCGTAGTGTGGTGCCGTTGAAAAAAAAGCATACGGCGCACGGCGAGGATATCATCGCCGTTTGACGTCATACGGAACCTCACGGCGACCGCGACGCCGAAGGCAGAAATCTGCGTTGAGTGTCCATATAATTGCTATCGCAGTAAAATGTATTACTTCATGTATAAATGTAGTTTATGTATGCAGCCTAAACAGCTCCGCTGCTAATCCGTCCCCATGTGTATATTGCGGCCCCACGAATTTTTTTCTTGAAAGCGATCGTCTTACGAGACGGACGGAACGACGGATGGTTTTCCTCGTTGGGCAAGCATTTAAAAAGATGACTCGGCTGCCCACTTGCGCGCCGCAGCAGTGCTGCTCGCAAATACCTAATGAACAAACTTTCATGGATGCACATTACATGTTGATGCGGTTTTCGTGAAGTTGCCGCCCCGCTGTCGATAAAACGTTTCTGGTGTGTCCAAGCGTGACGGTCGCTAGTTGCTCATGCTGCGGGCATTAACACCTGAAGTATATTATTGACCTTGTCGTGCCTTCTTCTTTTCGGGTCACGCTCACGTTTCAATAACAAGAATCTCTACCAACTCGGTCACTTTTTAGGCAATCTAGGTTGTCATTTGCTTTCACTGTACATAAGAATGATTCCAGGTTGCACAGCACAGATAGCATGTTAGCAGATTGCATATTGATAGGTTGCGTGTAGGCTGTCGTCGAGGATAAGCATATTTATAAGCGACACTGATGCCTGTATTTCACATATACGAAACATTGAACTCACTGTACAACTAAATATGTGGCGGAAAGGTATGCTAGCAACGCAGTAAACTATACAGGGCAACAGCAACAACTTGTAGTCGCTGTTCCTCGGATATAAAACAGGGAGATATGATTTCCAAAGCCCACGTCTATCTTTTAGAACTTGGGAGACATCGAAAGAAATAGTGATTCATTTACTGAAGTTAGCAAGGAAGTATCGCCATACCTTTACAGCAGATGTTTCGCTCCCTTTGCTCGAGACAATGGCCTTGGCGGGAGAGTTGTAGAGACGATTTTGTATAGCATCACCGAGAGAATGCACAAAAGTCGAAGCGGCTGAAACAGAACGAAATACGGCACGTAGCATCAATCTTACAACGTAGGTTTCTCAATTACGTACAAATAAACTATTGATATGGGGTTTATTGGCGTTTAATCCCGTTAGGTCCAGCGCAAAGAGCACCCGAGCAGTTCCAGCCAAACGCCAGCGCGAGGCAAAACCAGCGACACCGGTCGTTTTGTCTTTCTCTTCCTCACTTCAGCAGCCATGCGACCACAGCGACACTCGTGCTAACTACGTCATTACAATGGCCCCACGAGAGAAGACTAGCCATCCTGGCGACCTCACGGTGACGACACGATAGAGGGATGGTAATACGGTTTAAGCCGGCTGACGTGCACGGTCTCGCGACCACGACGCCGCAGATCGTCAGACAGTGTGAGAGGTTCGACCACATAGTTTATAGCAGATGTACAGGCAACGATCCGGTAGGGTCCGTGGTATTGAGCCAGCAGCTTAGACGAAAGACCGGGAACGTGAGGCGGAATTTACAATCAAACGAGGGAGCCGACACGGAAAGTGGTCGATTCCGCTGGTGGGCTTGACCTTCCGTCGTGAAGTTACGGGCAAGTTGGCGGCATTCTTCAGCGTACCTGGCTACTTCTTATATGGGTCGATATTCAGAGGCGTCAGGTTGGTATGGCAATACTGTATCGAGCGTGCACGAGGGTTCTCGTCCATACAATAAAAAGAATGGTGAAAACCTTAAAAAATTAAATTGTGGGTTTACGTGCCAAAACTTCTGATATGAGGCACGCCGTGTGCTCCGGAAATATTGTAGTACGGCGGGTGACAAAGGGGAGCAACCATGTCCCAGTGTCCCAGTTGCAGGGGTCCGACGCGACGTATTTAGTGAGCATGTCGCCAAGAGGGCGATTGGAGTGCTCAGTTAATCCATTGGTTTGCGGACGGTACGCGGTTGATGTACGGTGGACGACGTGGCACTCGGCAAGCAGAGCTTCGACCACTTGGGAAAGAAAGACACGTCCTCTGTCACTGAGGAGTTCTCGAGGAGCGCCATGTCGAAGCACGAAATTGCGCAGGATGACGAAAGCAACCTCACGTGCTGTAGCGGCAGGAAGGGCGGCATTCTCAGGATATCGGGTGAGATGGTCAACACCAACGATTATCCACCGGCTTCCAGACGTAGTGCATGGCAATGGGCTGTAAAGGTCGATGCCGACCCGATCGAAAGGCCGCGCAGGGCAAGGTAAAGGCTGAAGAGCGCAGGTCGAGCGTTGCGCAGGAATCTTGCGTTGTTGGCACGCTACGCAAGCACGGATATACTTTAGGACAAAGCTGTACATACCGCGCCAGTAGAAGCGTTGGCGCAACCTTGCGTAAGTTTTCAGAACGCCTGCGTGAGCACTCTGTGGGTCGGCATGAAAAGCAGCGCAGATGTCGGAGCGCATGTGACGAGGTATTACGAGAAGCCACTTGCGACCACCCGGTATATAGTTGCGGCGGTAGAGTAGGCTGTCTCGCACGGTAAAATCAGAGGCTTGACGGCGGAGCGCGCGGGAGGGCGGATTGGCGGTGGAATCCGACAGAAGGTCGAGAAGAGCAAGAATCCATGGATCCTTCCGTTTCTTCGAATGCATGGACTCGACGTTGAGCGCTGAGATAGCGGTGTCCTGTGCCGAGAGAGACGCTGTATCGGGGGGTAGAGGAGAGCGAGAAAGGGCTTCCGCGTCGGAATGCTTGCGGCCAGACCTGTACACCACTTGGATATCATACTCTTGCAGCCGGAGGGCCCACCGACCGAGGCGGCCCGAGGGATCTTTCAAAGTCGACAACCAGCAAAGAGCGTAGTGGCCCGTGACGACATAAAACGGGCGGCCATAAAGGTATGGTCGGAACTTGGCAAGAGCCCAGACTATAGCCAGGCACTCTTTCTCAGTGGTCGAATAGTTGGTCTCGGCCTGTGTGACGGTTCGGCTCACGTAGGCGACAACATACTCGTTATAGCCATTACACTATGAATATTTATTTGTAAATAACACTTTAACTGAAAACATTTTGCGGCGTTTATTGCAATACTTCAGTGCCCGTGCGGCATGCTCTTCCTCGGCCCCTGCGATTTTCAGAAGTATGACTGTATGGCGGTGTCAAGCGCTATGTATACACGCATTTGGAGCGGTTATGCACGAATATGAGTGAGTGACATAACTTTATTTTAAATCCGGCGATTGGGAGGCTCGGGCCTGGGGCCGCCTAGATGGCCACTGGGAGCTGTTGCTCCCGCACGGCATCCATGGCTCGCTGGACGGCCCAAAGTTGGTCTTGGAGTTCTGAGCTGAGCAGCGTGGCCGACCACCGCGCCCGTAGATTTTCCGGGGAGACTGCCATTTTTTCTTGATATATTGTGCATCCCCACAACATGTGTTGAAGGGTGGCTCTAGCAGACTTGCATAGCTTGCATATATCGCTGGCGTATATCTCGGGGTAGAAAGTCTTTAACTGCACGGGACTCACATAGGTTTTTGTTTGTAATCGCTTCCAAGCAACGGACTCAGTTTCTGTTCAGTTTAGTGTGAGGCGGTGGTAATATTGGCCTCTGATTTTGATAGAATTTTGTAATATCGCTAAATCTTGTTAATCTGTCTTTTTCTCTCCAGATCTCCTCCTCCGCGTTTCCCTGACCAATGGAAGTCACTCCTTGCTCAGCTCGGCGAGTAATACATCGAGCTTCGCGGTGTGCTACCTCATTGGGGTTGATTGCGTGAATTGCTGGAGTCGTATGCGCTGGGAACCATAGCAATTGCCTGCCGTTCTTCTCTGCGTTAGAGAATTTTGCTTTGTTGACTATGATGATGTGCCACGCCTCAGGAGAGATCCTACCCTTAGCATAGTTTCTAATGGCCGCCTGAGAATCACTAATATGTATTGAGCATTTGTGGAGACCAATGCTAGTGCAATGGCTACCTCCTCTGCTGTCTCGGAATGTTTGGTATTACCTGACACGCTTGTAAGGGGTTTTTGGGTGTGATCTACGACTACTGCCACGTAGCTATTTCTGTTTGTGTATTCAGCCGCGTCTACGAAGGCTGCTCTGTCGTCTGAGCCATAGCTTCGGATCATTTTCTCTGCTCGACTCGTGCGTCTGCCCTTGTTGTAAACTGGATGCATGTTCTTGGGTATATTTGTTACTAGGAGTTTGTCGCGAATTACTCTCGTTATCGTCATCTTTTCCCCGTATTGATTGTGGCAATTCATTCCTAGCTTGCGTAGTATATGCCGTCCTGTTTTGGTTTTGGTTAGTCGTTCCACCTGGGATGTTTGTTGCGCTACTATGAGTTCGTCCAGTGTTTTGTGGAGTCCTAACTTTAGAAATTGATCTGTGCTTGTACTGATTGGAATCCCTAGTGCTAGTTTGTATGCCTTATTTATGAGGATGTTAATTTTGGTCTTTTCAGCTGCAAACCAATTGTGGAAGGCTGCTATGTATGTGATCTGACTGAATATGAATGATTCTATGAGCCGTATGATACTTTCTTCCTTCATACCCTGGTGCCTGTTAGTAATTCGTTTGATTAATCTCATGGTGTTCATTACCTTTGTGTCTAACTTCCTTATGGTTTCCCCGTTTGTACCTTTGTTCTCGATTATTAGACCCAGTACCTTGAGCTGATTTACTATTGGGATATTCCGCCCGTTCTTGGTGTGTAGCTTGATTTCCTCATGAGCCTTGTTTCTGTCGTATCCTTTGGGAGGCCTGCCCCTAAGTGTGGGGCGGTATAAGAGAAGTTCGGATTTCTCTGCAGAGCATGTGAGGCCTGTTCCTATGAGGTGTTCCTCTACTGTGTTTATTGCGGTCTGGAGTCCTTGTTCTATTGATCCGTCGCTGCCATCAGAGACCCAGATAGTAACATCGTCCGCATATATTGTGTGATTGAGGGACTCAATGTGATTTAGTTTTTCGGGGAGTCCCATCAAGACGAGATTGAACGAATATGTTCACCAGAAATTTGATGGCAGTGATATAATCTAGATCTCTCTCACTCCAAGGTCTATGTGTATCCTCGCTGCTTGTGGAGGCGAAAATATCCAATGGATAGTTGCTTTGTTGCTTCGCCGTTGCTTTAAGCGTTTATCTGACCGCACTCATGTGTAAGCGACATAGATAAAGAAACAATAGTTAAAGTTTATGAGGAGGGATACGAAGTGAGCAGGAGAAAGTGTGCGTGTTCTCAGGACATGGTCAGCGTGGGAAAGAAGGGCTCCAAACCAGAAGAATTGCCACACGACGATGTTGTCATCACACGATGCTGTCATCACGCCGGCACGTACGATGACATTACTAGTGCCGGCGCCATTCGGCTCCAATTTGATTTCCCCAGTGGTCGGGGGTCGTCGTCCACAGCCCCGTCCGGCAGCTGCCTGTGTGATTAATTGATATTGAGTCGTACAGTGCTGATCCGTTGCCCACGTAATAGATATTCGCCCTCAATTCCCTTCCGGGGAATTAAAGAATACAGAACAGGACAAATTTGTTTTGCTCGTGCACGACACAACGTGCAATTCAAACAGCACACCAGCGAAGGCTTGGTGCCCGAGTTAGTTGAAGAGAGACAACGACTCCGCCATAAAGGCCGAACGTCGAAGTTTCGGGACACGAAACAAAGAACAGGAAGAGAGGATACACTGCCATAAAGAAAGAAACCTGAAACCTATATAGCGCCTGCATGGCCACGAGGTAAAGAAAACGCAACAATGTTGACGCCAGGCCTTTGGTCAGTGTGCTTCAACATAATATTTGTCAGCGGCCGCCGAAAAATGCTTCACCATGTGGTTTTTTAACACGAAAGTGTTTTATGCCGGGGTCCACCAAGACTTCACTGACGTATTTCCGTCACGGAAATACGTCACACGAACATACACGAACATAATACAAAGAAAGAAACCAGAAGAAAAGTTCCACAAACATGCAAAATTTGGAAATCGAACCCACGACCTCTCGGTCCGCGACGATAGACCGCCGAGTGTTTAACCATTGCGCCACAAACGCATTTGCAGAGAGCTACACAGACGCGCCTTATATATCTAACACTCCTCCGTGTACCCGCGCTCTTGCTCGGGGCGGTGCCGCTGCCTACGAGCAGAAAAGAGAAGTACTGCATTATGACACTAACGCGCACCGACAGTGAACGCTTCGGTGGTCTCAGCACTACGACGCCTCGATGCCAGCATTCGAAGGGACGCTGGCATCAAGAAGCACTACCACGCCACCTAGGTGGCGTTCACCGTACTCAGCACAGCGGAGCGTGGCCTCCGCAATTAGCTCTGAAAATGTTTCTGAAGTTGATCGCGGAGGCCTGCAATTACGACGCGCTGTACGCGCTGATTGGACTCGGTGACGATTCAGTTACGTGCTTTGTCTTGCGCGTTGTATTAGTGTGTCAGTTACGTGCTTCGTCTTTCGCGTTGTGCTAGCGTGTGCAGCGTAGTGCAGCTTCCATATGCACGACGGTTGCTCATGGTCATCGACGTTGGTAGTCGTGATGGAGGAGACGTGCTACCAGGCGGTCAGCGTGGGTGCATCAACGCCTAAGGGAGCTTTAGGCCACGAAACACCAATAGACATTATATATCAATGTGCAATAAACATTACACTACTTCTGTGAAGACACGTTTCACTTTCGTGTTCTATACCGATTCCTATATAAGAGGGATCAACCACATTTTTTTCATGACTCATTTGATGACTCATGCAGCGTTCATGACTGATGTGGTCACGCAAGGTATCACTAGTAATTACAAGTTATTTCTGCTCAAGTCCCCGCATTATCGGAAGCTGAACATCAACGTTATGTGTCTAAAATGCACTGCTGCCTTTTCAAAATATTGTTTTGCAAAATATGGTCTGTTCGTGTATATATCCGTTTTCACCTGCTTTTTCAGTGTACATGCATACCTCAAAATATGATTTATATATTCGTACAAAATTAGTATTCAGTCCTACTATATTTACACAAAAAAGGCGCAGTTTCGCCCTAAAGACGTGAAGGCGAAGCATAGATTGCGATAACAATATGTGGACAACTGTACAAAGTAAGGATAGTCGTTTCATCGTCCGTATTAGCTTGTTAACATAGGCATACTAACTAAAAGAACAATCATGGTTTCACGCACGCACAAGCAAACTGAACGCATCTCACTTGACGACTGCGGAAACTAGCTGTCGAAACGCTGGAGTAAGGCAGCGCCGCAGCAGCAGCGAGCGAATAGGTGACCCGTAAAACGAGCAATCGCAGGGAATTGTGGGGCGCGCCGTCTGCTAGCAGCTTCTGGTTCGAGGGACGACGCGGCGTAATCGGCGGCAAGTCACGCGAAGCTTTCCGTCCACTTTGCGGACCAGCAATGTCGTACCATTCATGCAGCAGATTTCTAGGTTTCAGTTCACTCTGGGGGCGACGATGACGAGCCAAGAAAGACAAGGATACGCTTTTATTCATAAACGAACACTGGTTTTCGTTTCGGCAGCCTTGTTTGTTTCTGCCAGGTTTAGCTCTACGACATATGCCGCTGATGCTCTGTCTGCGGGTCAGTCAGACAGATGAAAAAAGCTATCTTTGTCCGATAATTTATCAAGCGTGTGGAAACATTACTTAGAAAATCGCGTGCTCAGGCAATGGCTATAGCAGCCTGGTAAATGCTCCCTTGTGATCGTCTCTGCAACCACTATCGTCAGTAACGGCGCAGCTAGCGTAATTAGAAAATGAAGTGCTGAAAATGTTTGAAAATTGCGCGCTGTCAACGGAATTTCTTTGTCGAAACTCAAGGTTCATTTGAAATGGTACGTAGTTAGAAGTTTTTGCTTTTTTTGTCAACAAGATGGGAAAATGGCCGTATCGCCGACATATCACGGCTGCGCATTACCTCTGTGTTGCAGGAACTAATGTGGGCTAGTTGGTTACGAATATTATCTGTGTATCTCGCTGTGTCCTGTTTAAACTTGCGCCGTAAAACCATGTTTCATATAGCCTCATTGTGCATGCGAGTACTGAAATAGTTATTGTTGCGTGAGTCAATGTTCGAGAAAGAAATATCTTCGGGAATCATTCCGTGTCGGCCCTTGCACAGATCATCGTCGCCTGATAGGTGGCACTCTAAGTTAATGTTCTTTTTGTTCTCTGATGGTTCAGTTTTGGAAGTGGCAGTCATGTCTCTGATGCTTGTGCACAGATTACTCAGCAAGGGATGCTGCAAGGCAGTAGTTACATGAGTTCACCTTTAACGCTTGAATTTGAGCAGCCAACAGCTGAACAGCCGACTATGGTTTTGTTAGGCGCCTGAAATCGGGCAATCTTCTAGTGTGACCTCGCCGGACTGCAAGCGACTCAATTGCCTTCAAGGCAGAAGCGGTCGCGGCGGCTCCTCTTTCTCGAACCGGAAACAGCGAGCAGACGGTGCATCCCAGAATCCCTCGGTCTTTTGCGGGTCACCTATTGAGCCTGTGCCGGCGTTCGCATCAACGCGATCTTAGCCGCAAAAACACGGGGAGGGTGGACTCTGCCACTGCCGCAGTTGGCTTTCAAGATACAGCCGTGCAGGCGGGCACTCGCGGCGCAAAAATTCCCCCGGAGCCTTCCATACTCACGGGAGCGCGCAGCCGCAGTAAAGGCACGCTTACACCGAAGGCGGAGCGACCAAAGCGGGTAAGCGGGCAAGCGGAAAGCGCGCAAAACCTCCCCGCCAGGCGGGTGAAGCGGGCGGAAAACGAGGCAGCGAACCCGATCGCTCTCGGACAAATTTTGTTCCGCCCGCCGGAGCTCTTCGCTTTGCCGCAGCCAATGAGAACGCCACACGACGACGACGCTGGTGTATCTCGCGAGTCGCCACGAGATCTGCGCGCTGGCTTACGACCGCTGCCACGAGATAGCGACACGTCCTCCGCGAGAGCGCTAGTAGAGTGTACTAGAATATGGTCGAGTGGGACGAGCGGCTGGGGCGGCGCGTGCTTTGCAGTGAGCCGCACGACGTCGAAAAATACTGCGGCGGCGCTGCGATCGAAGTGGATTGGGCCGCATCAAGGTCGCGCCGTTGGAAACTGCTGGCGATACTGCTCGGCAGGGTCATTCGTACTACTTCGCGCGCTGGTATTTGCGTTCAGACCGATCAAATGGGGTTCATAATTGCATATGACATGTATTTATGCCTTAAGAATAAATTCCTTTC